>NC_041380.1:99895456-99908546 GCF_002162155.2 Triticum dicoccoides
CATTCGTGACATCCAGCACCCGTACACTCTGGTACGGCCAATACACCAGCGGCTTAAGTACCCCACAATATGGTGTGAGAAGTCTGGACACTTTCACAAGTGCGTCACCCCGAACTTATAGCATTATATGCATCAGCTCCGAATCATGTCTTGGGTCAATAGTTGGGTTTGCCCGGCTCCCATGTTTTGGTACCTTATGTTCCGCTATATCGGCTAAGGTAGCACTGGGAGAACTACTGCGATTGTGCCCCGGTTCGGCTAGGCTAAGCACCTCAGTAGAGAAAGCTAAAACTGACTGTCATGATAAGGCGAGAGACTGGTCGCTGTTCGAGAGGTTTTTGAGTCCTTAAAGACTTATGCCGCATAGAGCGAGGAGTCGGCCCTGTCCAGCTTAAGGCATGTATCGCGCCCCGAATTCGGCCTTCCGAATACTAGGGGCTTCGCTGAAATTTAAAATTATAGAATTCTATGGCTAAGTGAGAGTGATAACGCATTATAGTCCGATTGCCTTGTTCGTTGTGCTGATCGCCTCCCTCGAAGGACCCAAAAATGGGAACAAGAGTGCTCAGGTTTATCCCGAACACCCCAACACTCGTGGCATGGGGGCAGAAGCCAACGACTAGCCATCTCTCAGATTTGATAAACAGCCGAACCGAAGGTAATATTTTAAATTCAAACAAGCATTGCATAGCGCATATGAACAAGTTTTCATAATACAGGATTACACGAGCAAGTTCATTCAAATATTACATCTTTTGCACACTCGTCCGCTACGAGACGGGCACCCTTCAGGACACCCTCATAGTACATCTCGGGGCGGCGATGCTCCTTGCCCTGCGGCGGCCCTTCCTTAATCAGCTTCACGGCGTCTAGCTTGGCCCATTGCACCTTCACACGGGCGAAAGCCCAACGTGCACTTTCGATGCAGACGGACCGCTTGACGACTTCCAGCTGTAGGCAGGCATCCACAAGCCGCCTCACCAGGCCGAAGTAGCTGTTCGGAAGGGCGTCGCCAGGCCACAGCCAGACTATAAAGCCCTTCATGGCCTGTTCGGCCACCTTGTGTAGCTCGACCAGCTGCTTTAGCTGGTCGCTCAGAGGCATCGGGTGTTCGGTCCCAGTATACTGAGACCAGAACAGCTTCTACGATGAGCTTCCCTCCTCGGCCTGGTAAAACTGTGCGGCATTCGACATGCTGCGGGGCAAATCTGCGAATGCTCCTGGAGAGCTCCGGATTCGGGTAAGTAACATGTAATTTACTTTCACATGCTTGCTTTGCATATAGAATGCCTTACCCGCCGCTATCTTCTTCATCGCATCAATCTCCTGGAGGGCCTTCTGGGCTTCAGCCTTGGCATTTTTCGCGCTTTTGAGGGCCGCGGCAAGCTCGAACTCTCGCGTCTTCGAGTCATGCTCCAACGCCTCATGCTTCGACACGAGAGCTTGGAGCTCTTGCTGCACCTCGCCCACCCGTGCCTCCTGCCTTTCCCGCTCGGTGTGCTCCTTGGCCGCTTTTTCTTCGGCCTCGGATAGCGCTTGCTTCAGGGTCGCCACCTTGGTCGTGGCCCTTGGCAAATATACAATGATCCTGTTATTTTGCAATCGCGTCTTCTTTTATATATACATATCTATAGACAGGGTATTACTTACCCTTGTTCTCCTCGAGCTGCCTCTTGGCAAGGCCGAGCTCTTTCTTGGACCCCTCGAGGTCCTGCTTCAATGCGGCAACCTCCGCAGTCTATGCGGCAACGGCCAACAGCGAAGCCTGCATACGCATATAGACATACTTATGTTAGACTCCTGTGATGTTGTTTGATCCTCTATTCGGCTTTTCTTTTTGAACACCGAACAGAGCATCAGGGGCTACTGTCTATGCGGTGATATTTTTCCTATATTTCAAACACTTACCTCAAAGCCTATTAGAAGGCTGGCACAGGCTTCAGAGCGGACTGAACCTTCTGGACCACCGCACTCATAATAGTGCGGTGCTCCTCGTCGATGGAAGAGCTGCGAGGCGCTCCCAGCAGATTGTCCGGTGCCTCTAGATGGACAGAGGTCACCGGCGCAGGCATCTTGCCCCTCTTGGAAGGAGGCCGCCTGCCCGAGTCCGGAACCGCTGGAGGTTCCAGCGTGGTGTTCGGCTGAGGGCCGAACTCGGAGCCCTCGGGGGCCTTGTCCCCTCTGCTCCCGGAGTCCGGAAGGTCGCCTTGAGGCGCCTTCGGAACTGTCTCCCCTCAACCCGGTGCCTCATGAGACAATACCTCGGCGTTGTCCGTAGGGCAAGGGGAGGTGGCGGTCGGAAGTGGATCGCTATCCATATCCGACGAGCCCAGAGAGCCGTCCGATGATACGTCGATACGGGCTCGTGGCGGTCTGCATAGTCATAATTCGGCGTTAGGAGAAGCAGTGCGACAAAGGAATGCTATGAGTTACTCTGGTATCCGAATACTTACGACTTCCCCAGGGTCTTGGCCCTGGGCAGCCACTCGTCTTCGCCTTCGGCGGCGGTGGTGGAACTGTCTGGAAGGAGAGTCCTTCCCTTCTTGGACCCTTCGGCCCCCCCAGTTGGGGCGGCCTTCCTTTTCTTGTCTCCCCCGACTGGAGCGGGAGCGTCTTCATCTTCCTCCTCGTCTTCGTGGGAGGAGTGCGCCAAGGAGTCCTCGGACGATGAGTCCGATATCACCTGGCGCTGGGAACTCTTTTGGGTTCCCTTGGCCTTCTTGGTCTTCTTCGGCACCTTGTAAGGAGCCAGAGTTAGCATCTCCGTCAGGAGATCGTCTGCTGGACCTTCGAGCAAAGGAGCCGGACAGTCGATCTGTCCGGTCGTCTCCTGCCAGTCCTGTCAAAGGTACGGGAGCTTAGATCCCGCATAGAGTCAAACTATGAAAAACAAGTATCCTATAAGAGGTAAAACAACTTACCGCGCTGGCTTGGCGCTTCGCGCAGAATCCGCGATCCTCGGTAGTGGGAGGGGGAACCTCGGCACCCTTGAATAGCACCTTCCAGGCATCCTCGTGTGTTGTGTCGAAGAGCCTGTTCAGAGTTTGGTGCTGGGCCAGGTCAAACTCCCACAAGTTGAAAGCCCGTTGTTGACACGGGAGGATCTGGCAGATGAGCATGACCTGGACTACGTTGACGAGTTTGAGCTTCTTACTCACCATGTTTTGGATACATGTTTGGAGTCCGGTCAGCTCTCCCGAACAACCCCAGGACAGGCCCTTCTCTTGCCAGGAGGTGAGCCGCGTGGGGATGCCAGATCGGAACTCAGGGGCCGCTGCCCATGCAGGGTCACGCGGTTCGGTGATATAGAACCACCCCGATTGCCACCCCTTTATGGTCTCCACGAAGGAGCCCTAGAGCCATGTGACGTTGGGAAGCTTGCCCACCATGGCGCCTCCGCACTCCGCCTGGCGGCCGCTCACTACCTTCATCTTGACATTGAAAGTCTTCAGCCATAAGCCGAAGTGGGGCTTGATGCGGAGGAATGCCTCGCACACGATGATAAACACCGAGATGTTGAGGATGAAGTTCGGGGCCAGATCGTGGAAATCTAGGCCGTAGTAGAACATGAGCCCCCAGACGAATGGGTGGAGAGGGAATCCCAGTCCGCGGAGGAAATGGGTAAGGAACACTACCCTCTCGTGGGGCCTGGGGGTGGGGATAAGCTGCCCCTCATCTGGGAGCCGGTGCGCGATGTCGTCGGGCAGGTATCCGGCTCTCCTCAGCTTCTTGATGTGTCCCTCCGTGACGGAGGAAACCATCCACCTGCCTCCCGCTCCGGACATGGTTGGATAAGGTTGAGGTGGGAAATGCGGACTTGGGCACTGGAGCTCGAGTGCGCAAGAGTGGATGAGCAGGGAGGAAGAAGGCGTGGATAGAAAAAGGTTAAACCTTGTCCCTTTATAAGGGCAGCCGAAACTATGTGCCCCCACTAACCTCGTAAAACTCGCTTATCCCCCAAGCACCGTAATCGATGGCGCGGTTGGGTTACCCACGCCCGTATTGATGAGAATCCCGTAATAAGGGGGACACGATCTCTGCTTTGACAAGACGTGTCAAAAAACTGCCTCGCGTTATGTGCGGGGCTAGTTAAAGGAAACGGTTCGAATAATCACCGGGCCATGGCTTAATGTTATGTTGCCAAAACAAGTCAGCAGATTAGATTTGTGGGAATACTATTCTCTCTACGGTGGTATGTGGAACTTATTTTGCAGGGTTGAACACTATCCTTGTATTCAAACTCTTCTGTGATGTGTTCGGAGGAGGAACCCGCCTTGCAATGCCGAAGACAACACTGCATGCCGGACTCATCGTCATTGATGCGTGGTTCAGGGGCTACTGAGGGAGTCCTAGATTAGGGGGTCTCCGGACAGCCGGACTATATCCTTTGGCCGGACTGTTAGACTATGAAGATACAAATTGAAGACTTTGTCTCGTGTCCGGATGGGACTCTACTTGGCGTGGAAGGCAAGCTAGGCAATACGGATATGTATATCTCCTCCTTTGTAACCGACCTTGTGTAACCCTAACCCTCTCTGGTGTCTATATAAACCGGAGGGTTTTAGTCCGTAGGACAACATACAATCATACCATAGGCTAGCTTCTAGGGTTTAGCCTCTCCGATCTCGTGGTAGATCAACTCTTGTAATACTCATATCATCAAGAATAAATCAAGCAGGACGTAGGGTTTTACCTCCATCAGGAGGGCCCAAATTTGGGTAAAACATCGTGTCCCCTGCCTCCTGTTACCATCCGCCCTAGACGCATAGTTCGGGACCCCTACCCGAGATCCGCCAGTTTTGACACCGACAGTCCCCAAGAAAGATGATTCACTTCGTATGTGTATTGATTTCAAGCACATTAATCGGGCTTGCTCGAAAGATCATTTTCCTCTCCCCCGCATCGACCAGATTGTCGACTCAACTACGGGATGTGAGCAATTGTCCTTTTTGGATGTGTATTCTAGGTACCATCAGATGCGACTGTATGGACCCGATGAAATAAAAACAGCCTTCATCACCCCGTTCGGGTGCTTTTGATATGTTACCTTGCCCTTTGGTCTTAAGAATGATGGCGCCACGTTCATGCGCATGATTCAGAAGTGCCTGCTCACTCAAATTAGTCGGAACATGGAAGCATACATGGATGATATTGTGGTCAAGTCACGTAAGGGTTCGAACCTCCTGACTGACCTCGCTGAAACATTTGCCAACTTAAGAAGATATGATAAGCTCAGTCCATCGAAGTGCACATTCAGAGTCCCAGGCGGTAAGTTGCTCGGTTTTCTCGTTTTTGAACGAGGAATCGATGCAAACCCAGAAAAGATTGGAGCGATTCTCCGAATGAAATGCCCTGTGCGTGTGCAGGATGTTCAGAAGCTTACTCGTTGTCTGGCTGCATTGATTCGATTCATCTCTCATCTTGGTGAAAAGGCATTGCCTCTTTGCCAACCGATGAAGAAATCTGACAAGTTCGAGTGGACTCCCGAAGCCGAAGCAGCATTTGTAGAGCTCAAAGCCCTACTTTCCACCAAGTCGGTGCTTGCTGCCCCAGTCAGCAAAGAGCCTCTATTATTATATATCGCAGCCACTAGACAAGTTGTCAGCACAGTGCTCATAGTCGAGCGGGAAGAAGAAGGCAAAGCCTATGAAGTTCAACGCCCAGTGTACTATATTTATGAAGTCTTGACTCCGTCCAAGCAAAGGTATCCGCATTACCAGAAGCTTGTTTACGGGATTTATTTGACCACAAAGAAAGTTGCACATTACTTCACAGACCACTCGATTTTAGTCATTAGTGACGCTCCATTATCATAAATTTTTAACAATCGAGATGCAACCGGTCGAGTGGCCAAGTGGGCGATTGAACTCCTTCCTTTGGATATCAAGTTTGAGGCAAAGAAACCAATCAAGTCTTAGGCAATAGCAGATTTTCCGGCCGAGTGGATTGAGCAGCAGCAGCTGACTCAAGTTCACTCAGAACATTGGACTATGTTCTTTGGGTCCAAGATGATGAATGGATTTGGTGTTGGAGTAATCCTGGTGTCCCCAAGAGGCGACAAGCTCAGTTATGTCCTCCAGATTCACTTTGACTCCTCAAAAAATGAAGCTGAGTATGAAGCACTTCTATATGGGTTGCACATGGCCATCTCACTCGGCGTCCGTCGCCTGATGGTCTGCGGCAATTCAGATTTGGTGGTCAATCAAGTAATGAAGGAGTGGCACATCAGGAGCCCTGCTATGAGTGGTTACTGCAATTGTTGGGGAACGTAGTAATTCAAAAAAAATCCTACGATCACGCAAGATCTATCTTGGAGAAGCATAGCAACGAGACAGGAGAGTGTGTCCACGTACCTGCTACCTCTTGAGAACTGCGTTGGATTTCCTTGAAGAGGAAAGGATGACGCAGCAAAGTAGCGTAAGTATTTCCCCCATTTTTTGAGAACCAAGGTATCAATCCAGTAGGAGGCTACGTGCGAGTCCCTCGTACCTGCACAAAGCAAATAACTCCTCGCAACCAACGCGATAAGGGGTTGTCAATCACTTCACGGTCACTTACGAGAGTGAGATCTGATAGATATGATAAGATAATATTTTTGGTATTTTTATGATAAACTTGCAAGGTAAAATAAAAGCAAAGTAAAAAGCAAAGGAAATAACTAAGTATTGGAAGATTAATATGATGAAGATAGACCCGGGGGCCATAGGTTTCACTAGTGTCTCCTCTCAAGAGCATAAGTATTTTACGGTGGGTGAACGAATTACTGTTGAGCAATTGACAGAATTGAGCATAGTTATGCGAATATCTAGGTATGATCATGTATATAGGCATGACGTCCGAGACAAGTAGACCGACTCCTGCCTGCATCTACTACTATTACTCCACTCATTGACCGCTATCCAGCATGCATCTAGAGTATTAAGTTCATGAAAATAGAGTAATGCCTTAAGCAAGATGACATGATGTAGAGGGATAAACTCATGCAATATGATGAAAACCCCATCTTGTTATCCTCGATGGCAACAATACAATACGTGCCTTGCTGCCCCTACTGTCACTGGGAAAGTACACCGCAAGATTGAACCCAAAGCTAAGCACTTCTCCCATTGCAAGAAAGATCAATCTAGTAGGCCAAACCAAACTGATAATTCGAAGAGACTTGCAAAGATAACTAATCATACATAAAAGAATTCAGAGAAGATTCAAATATTGTTCATAGATAAACGTGATCATAAACCCACAATTCATCGGTCTCAACAAACACGCCGCAAAAAGAAGATTACATCGAGTAGATCTCCACAAGAGAGGGGGAGAACATTGTATTGAGATCCAAAAAGAGAGAAGAAGCCATCTAGCTAATAACTATGGACCCGAAGGTCTGAGGTGAACTACTCACACTTCATCAGAGGGGCTATGGTGTTGATGTAGAAGCCCTCCGTGATGGATGCCCCCTCCGGCGGAGCTCCGGGACAGGCCCCAAGATGGGATCTCGTGGATACAGAAAGTTACGGCGGTGGAATTAGGGTTTTGGCTCCGTATCTGATCGTTTGGGGGTACGTAGGTATATATAGGAGGAAGGAGTACGTCGATGGAGCAACATGGGGCCCACGAGGGTGGAGGGCGCGCCTAGGAGGGGGGGGGGTAGGCGCCCCCTACCTCGTGGCCTCCTCCTTTGTTTCTTGACATAGGGTCCAAGTCTCCTGGATCATGTTCGGTGAGAAAATCACGTTCCCGAAGGTTTCATTCCGTTTGGACTCCGTTTGATATTCCTTTTCTTCAAAACCCTAAAATAGGCAAAAAAACAGCAATTCTGGGCTGGGCCTCCGGTTAATAGGTTAGTCCCAAAAATAATATAAATGTGGATAATAAAGCCCAATAATGTCCAAAACAGTAGATAATATAGCATGGAGCAATCAAAAATTATAGATACGTTGGAGACATATCAAGCATCCCCAAGCTTAATTCCTGCTCGTCCTCGAGTAGGTAAATGATAAAAACAGAATTTTTGATGTGGAGTGCTACTTGGCATAATTTTAATGTAATTCTTCTTAATTGTGGTATGAATATTCAGATCTGAAAGATTCAAGATAAGTTCATATTGACATAAAAATAATAATACTTCAAGCATACTAACTAAGCAATTATGTCTTCTCAAAATAACATGGCCAAAGAAAGTTCATCCCTATAAAATCATATAGTTTAGTCATGCTCCATTTTCGTCTCACAAGAATGCTCTCATCATGCACAACCCCGATGACAAGCCAAGCAATTGTTTCATACTTTAGTAATCTCAAACCTATAAACTTTCATGCAATATTTGAGCGCGAGCCATGGATATAGCACTATGGGTGGCATAGAATATGATGGGGGTTATGTGGATAAGACAAAAAGGAGAAAGTCTCACATCAACGAGGCTAATGAATGGGCTATGGAGATGCCCATCGATTGATGTTAATGCAAGGAGTAGGGATTGCCATGCAACAGATGCACTAGAGCTATAAATATATGAAAGCTCAACAAAAGAAACTAAGTGGGTGTGCATCCAACTTGCTTGCTCACGAAGACCTAGGGCACTTGAGGAGGCCCATTGTTGGAATATACAAGCCAAGTTCTATAATGAAAAATTCCCAATAGTATATGAAAGTGACAAAACAAAAGACTCTCTATCATGAAGATTATGGTGCTACTTTGAAGCACAAGTGTGGCAAAGGATAGTAGCATTGTCCCTTATATATATATATATATTTGGCCTTTATTCTTTTTTGGCCTTCCTTTTTTTTGGAACAATGCTCTATGAATGATGGTCATCACACTTCTATTTACTTACAACTCAAGAATTACAATTCGATACTTAGAACAAGATATGACTCTATATGAATGCCTCCGGCGGTGTACCGGGATATGCGATGAACCAAGAGTGACATGTATGAAATAATTATGAACATTGGCTTTGCCACAAATACTATGTCAACTACATGATCATGCTAAGCAATATGACAATGATGAATGTGTCATGATAAACGGAATGGTGGAAAGTTGCATGGCAATATTTCTCGGAATGGCTATGGAAATGCCATAATAGGTAGGTATGGTGGCTGTTTTGAGGAAGATATAAGGAGGTTTATGTGTGAAAGAGTGTATCATATCACGGGGTTTGGATGCACCGGCAAAGTTTGCACCAACTCTCAATGTGAGAAAGGGCAATGCACGGTAACGAAGAGGCTAGCAATGATGGAAGGGTGAAAGTGCGTATAATCCACGGACTCAACATTAGTCATAAAGAACTCACATACTTATTGCAAAAATCTACAAGTCATCAAAAACCAAGCACTACACGCATGATCCTAGGTGGATAGATTGGTAGGAAAAGACCATCGCTTGTCCCCGACCGCCACTCATAAGGAGGACAATCAAAGAACACCCCATGTTTCAAATTTGTTACATAATGTTTACCATACGTGCATGCTATGGGACTTGCAAACTTCAACACAAGCATTTCTCAAATTCACAACTACTCAACTAGCACAACTTTGATATTATTACCTCCATATCTCAAAACAATCATCAAGCATCAAACTTCTCTTAGTATTCAAAACACTCATAAGATTTTTTTACTAATCTTGAATACCTAGCATATTAGGATTATTTAAGAAAATTACCATGCTATTTAAGACTCTAAAAATAATCTAAGTGAAGCATGAGAGATCAATAGTTTCTATAAAACAAATCCACCACTGTGCTCTAAAAGATATAAGTGAAGTACTAGAGCAAAACTATATAACTCAAAAAGATATAAGTGAAGCACATAGAGTATTCTAACAAATTCCAAATCATGTATGGCTCTCTCAAAAGGTGTGTACAACAAGGATGATTATGTTAAAGTAAAAAAGAAAAGACTCAAATCATACAAGACGCTCCAAGCAAAACACATATCATGTGGTGAATAAAAATATAGCTCCAAGTAAAGTTACCGATAGAAGTAGACGAAAGAGGGGATGCGTTCCGGGGCATCCCCAAGCTTTGGCTTTTAGGTGTCATTAGATTATCTTCGGTCAGCCATGGGCATCCCCAAGCTTACGCTCTTGCCACTCCTTGTTCCATAATCCATCAAATCTTTACCCAAAACTTGAAAACTTCAGAAGACAAAACTTAAAGTAGAAAATCTCGTGAGCTCCGTTAGCGAAAGAAAACAAAAGACCACTTCAAGGTACTGTAATGAACTCATTATTTATTTATATTGGTGTTAAACCTACTGTATTCCAACTTCTCTATGGTTTATAAACTATTTTACTAGCCATAGATTCATCAAAATAAGCAAACAACACACGAAAAACAGAATCTGTCAAAAACAGAACAGTCTGTAGTAATCTGTAGCTAGCGCAAGATCTGGAACCCCAAAAATTCTAAAATAAATTGATAGACGTGAGGAATTTATCTATTAATCATCTGAAAAAATAATTAACTAAATATCTCTTTCCAAATAGAAATGGCAGCAGTTCTCGTGAGCGCTAAAGTTTCTGTTTTTTACAGCAAGATATCAAGACTTTCCCCAAGTCTTCCCAGCGGTTCTACTTGGCACAAATACTAATTAAACACAAAAACACAACCAAAACAGAGTCTAGGTAAATTATTTATTACTAAACAGGAGCAAAAATCAAGGAATAAAAACAAAATTGGGTTGCCTCCCAACAAGCGCTATCGTTTAACGCCCCTAGCTAGGCATAAAAAGCAAGGATAGATCTAGGTATTGTCATCTTTGGTTGGCAATTCTTCAATGAGGCATCTACCATCTTTAGGAATTTCTTTCTTTTTATTGATTATCAAACTTTTAGGCACAATATCGAAAAATTCATTTGTAACAAATGGTTCCTTAATGGTAGCAAAAAGATTGGGATGAATACTTATAGATTTGAGATGCACAGTTTCCTTACTAGAGGATTCACCCTTATTTTTAGGAACATACATAAGCTTGAAAATTTTAGTGGGAGGAATTGGAGTATTCTTTATGGAAGATAAAGCGGTTGCCAAGTTGGTAATAGTATCCTCAAGTTTATCGATCCTAGTGGAATCGTGATTTATTTTCTCATTAACTATGGGTTCCTTCTCTTTAATATTTTTCAAAGTGACTCCTACTTTAGATCCATATTGAGAGATTCGGTTGTGGATCTTTTTATCCAAATTTTCAATTAACTCTACGGTAGCAACCTTATTTTCAATAATTTCGAGCCTTTGCATTACATGCTCCAAAGTTAATACAGTTCCATTAACCAAAAGAGGGGGTGAGCCAAACAAATCTATCATAGCATTATAAGAATCAAAAGTATGGCTACCCAAGAAGTTCCCTCTGGTAATAGTATCAAGGACATATCTGTGCCAAGGAGTAGCGCCTACATAAAAATTGCGAAGAAGAACGGAAGTAGATTGCTTCCTGGTAGATCTATTTTGAGCATTGCAAATTCTATACCAAGCGTCTTTTAGATTTTCTCCCTCCCTTTGCTTAAAATTTAGAATTTCATTCTCGGGAGACAACGGAGAAGATAAGGGACTAGCCATAACGACAAGCAAACGAAAAAGAGGCGAACGGAAAAAGAGAGGGAGGATAGAGAGAGAGGGCGAATAAAGTGGCAAGGGTGAAGTGGGAGAGAGGAAAATGAGAGGCAAATGGCAAATAATGTAATGCGGGAGATAAGGATTGTGATGGGTACTTGGTATATTGACTTTCGCGTAGACTCCCCGGCAATGGCGCCAGAAATGGCTCGTTGTCGGGAGTCAAATCTTGACTTGTGCAAACCTCCCTGACAACGGCACCCTAAATTCTTCTTGCTACCTCTTGAGCACTGCGTTGGATTTCCTTGAAGAGGAAAGGATGATGCAGCAAAGTAGCGTAAGTATTTCCCTCAGTCTTTGAGAACCAAGGTATCAATCCAGTAGGAGGCTACACGCGAGTCCCTCGTACCTACACAAAGCAAATAACTCCTCACAACCAACGCGATAAGGGGTTGTCAATCCCTTCATGGTCACTTACAAGAGTGAGATCTGATAGATATGATAAGATAATATTTTTGGTATTTTTGTGATAAAGATGCAAAGTAAAATAAAAGCAAAGTAAAAAGAAAAGGAAATAACTAAGCATTGGAAGATTAATATGATGAAGATAGACCCGGGGGCCATAGGTTTCACTAGCGGATTCTCTCAAGAGCATAAGTATTTTAGGGTGGGTGAACGAATTACTGTTGAGCAATTGACAGAATTGAGCATAGTTATGAGAATATCTAGGTATGATCATGTATATAGGCATCATGTCCAAGACAAGTAGACTGACTCCTGCCTGCATCTAGTACTATTACTCCACTCATCGACCGCTATCTAGCATGCATCTAGAGTATTAAGTTCATGAAAACAGAGTAACGCCTTAAGCAAGATGACATGATGTAGAGGGATAAACTCATGCAATATGATGAAAACCCCATCTTGTTATCCTTGATGGCAACAATACAATATGTGCCTTGCTGCCCCCACTGTCATTGGGAAAGGACACCGCAAGATTGAACCCAAAGCTAAGCACTTCTCCCATTGCAAGAAAGATCAATCTAGTAGGCCAAACCAAACTGATAATTCGAAGAGAGTTGCAAAATAACCAATCATATACATAAAAGAATTCAGAGAAGATTCAAATATTGTTCATAGATAAACTTGATCATAAACCCACAATTCATCGGTCTCAACAAACACACTGCAAAAAGAAGATTACTTCGAATAGATCTCCACAAGAGAGGGGGAGAACATTGTATTGTGATCCAAAAGGAGGGAAGAAGCCATCTAGCTAATAACTATGGACCCGAAGGTCTGAGGTGAACTACTCACACTTCATCGGAGGGGCTATGATATTGATGTAGAAGCTCTCCGTGATGGATGCCCCCTCCGGCGGAGCTCCGAAACAGGCCCCAAGATGGGATCTCGTGGATACAGAAAGTTACAGCGGTGGAATTAGGGTTTAGGCTCCGTATCTGATCGTTTGGGGGTACATAGGTATATATAGGAGGAAGGAGTACGTCGGTGGAGCAACAGGGGGCCCACGAGGGTGGAGGGC
>NC_041380.1:99908809-100032781 GCF_002162155.2 Triticum dicoccoides
GCCCCCTACCTCATGGCCTCCTCCTTTGTTTCTTGACGTAGGGTCCAAGTCTCCTGGATCATGTTCGGTGAGAAAATCACGTTCCCGAAGGTTTCATTCCGTTTGGACTCCGTTTGATATTCCTTTTCTTCGAAACCCTAAAATAGGCAAAAAAAACAGCAATTCTGGGCTAGGCCTCCGGTTAATAGGTTAGTCCCAAAAATAATATAAAAGTGGATAATAAAGCCCAATAATGTCCAAAATAGTAGATAATATAGCATGGAGCGATCAAAAATTATAGATACGTTGGAGATGTATCAGTACCCTCATAGATCGAAAGCGGAAGCGTTTAGTAACGCGGTTGATGTAGTCGAACGTCTTCACGGTCCAACCGATCCAAGTACCGAATGTACGACACCTCCATGTTTAGTACACGTTCAACACGATGACGTCCTTCGAGCTCTTGATCTAGTTGAGGACGAGGCAGAGTTCCATCAGCACGACGGCGTGGTGACGGTGATGATGAAGTTACCGGCGTAGGGCTTCACCTAAGCAGTATGACGATATGACCGAGGTGTTGAACTATGGAGGAGGGCACCGCACATGGCTAAGAGATTGTCTGTTGTCCTTTGTGGTGCCCCACTACCCATGTATATAAAGGAGGGGGGAGGAAGAGGCCGACCAAGGGGGGCGCGCGCCATAGGGGAGTCCAACTAGGATTCCCAATCCTAGTTGGACTCCCCTTCCTTTTCCAAGAGGGGAGAGAGGGAAGGAGGAAGAGAGGGAGAAGGAAAGAGGGGGACACCGCCCCCTTCTAGTCCAGTTGAGACTTGCCATGGGGGGCGTGACCACCCCTTGCAGCCCTCTCTCCTTTCCACTAAAGCCCATGAAGGCCCAATACTTTCCCGGGGGTTCCGGTAACCTCCCGGTACTCCGAAAAATACCCGAATCACTTCGGAACCATTCCGATGTCCGAATATAACCTTCCAATATATTGATCTTTACCTCTCGACCATTTCGAGACTCCTCGTCATGTCCGTGATCTCATCCGGGACTCCGAACAAACTTCGGTCAACAAATCACATAACTCATAATACAAATCGTCATCGAACATTAAGCGTGCGGACCCTACGGGTTCGAGAACTATGTAGACATGACCGAGACACATCTCCGGTCAATAACCAATAGCAGAACCTGGATGCTCATATTGGCTCCTACATATTCTACAAAGATCTTTATCGGTCAAACCGCATAACAACATACGTCATTCCCTTTGTCATTGGTATGTGACTTGCCCGAGATTCGATCGTGGGTGTCATCATACCTAGTTCAATCTCGTTACTGGCAAGTCTCTTTACTCATTTATTAATGCATCATTCTGTAAATAATTCATTAGTCACATTGCTTGCAAGGCTTATAGTGTTGTGCATCGGAGATACCTCTCCGATACACGGAGTGACAAATCCTAATCTTGATCTATGCCAACTCAAAAAACACCATCGGAGACACCCGTAGAGCATCTTTATAATTACCCGGTTACGTTGTGACGTTTGATAGCACTCAAGGTGTTCCTCCGGTATTCGGGAGTTTCATAATCTCATAGTCAGAGGAATATGTATAAATCATGAAGAAAGCAATAACAATAAAACTAAACGATCATAATGACAAGCTAACGGATGGGTCTTGTCCATCACATCATTCTCAAATGATGTGATCTCATTCATCAAATGACAACACATGTCTATGGTCAGGAAACTTAACCATCTTTGATTAGCGATCTAGTCAAGTAGAGGCATACCAGGGACACTCTGTTTGTCTACGTATTCACACATGTACTAAGTTTCCGGTTACTACAATTTTAGCATGAATAATAAACATTTATCATGATATAAGGAAATATAAATAACAACTTTATTATTGCCTATAGGGCATATTTCCTTCAGTCTCCCACTTGCACTAGAGTCAATAACATAGTAATGATTCTAACACCCATGGAGTCTTGGTTCTGATCATGTTTTGCTCGTGAGAGAGGCTTAGTCAACAAGTTTGTAACATTCAGATCCATATGTATCTTGCAAATCTCTATGTCTCCCTCCTTGACTTGATCGCGGATGGAATTGAAGCGTCTCTTGATGTGTTTGGTTCTCTTGTGAAATCTGGATCCCTTCGCCAATGCAATTGCTCTAGTATTGTAATAAAAGATTTTCATTGGACCCGATGCACTAGGTATTACACCCAAATCGAATATGAACTCCTTCATCCACAGTCCTTCATTTGCTGCTTCCGAAGCAGCTATGTACTCCGCTTCACACGTAGATCCCGCCACAGCGCTCTGCCTGGAACTGCACCAACTGACAGCTCCACCATTCAATATAAATACATATCCGGTTTGTGACTTAGATTCATCCGAATGTCAAAGCTTGCATCGACGTAACCATTTATGACAAGCTCTTTGTCACCTTCATAAATGAGAAACATATCCTTAGTCCTTTTCAGGTATTTCAGGATGTTCTTGACCGTTGTCCAGTGGTCCACTCCTGGATTACTTTGGTACCTCCCTGCTAAACCTATAGAAAGGCACACATCAGGTCTGGTACACAGCATCGCATACATGATAGAACCTATGGTTGAGGCATAGAGATTGACTTTCATTTTCTCTCTATCTTTTGCAGTGGTCGGGCATTGAGTCTGACTCAACTTTACACCTTGTAACATAGGCAAGAACCCTTTCTTTGACTGATCCATTTTGAACTTCTTCAAAACTTTACCAAGTTTTGTGCTTTGTGACAGTCCAATTAAGCGTCTTGATCTATCTCTATAGATCTTGATGCCTAATATATAAGCAGATCACACTATCAAAGCATATAGTCCAACTTCGAGAGGCTTGCACCAATCCGTAAATGGATTACTGGAGCTTGCACACTATGTTAGCACCTTCTAGATCAACAAAACCTTGCATCATATACAACTCTTCTTTAAGATATCTATTAAGGAATGCAATTTTGACATCCATTTGCCAAATTTCATAATCATAAAATACGTCAATAGCTAACATTATTCGGACAGACTTAAGCATCGCTACTGGTGACATGGTCTCATCGTAGTCAACTCCTTGAACTTGTCGAAAACCTTTCGCAACAAGTCGAGATTTGTAGATAGTAACATTACCATCAGTGTCAGTCTTCTTGTTGAAGATCCATTTATTCTATATTGCTTGCCGATCATCGGGCAAGTCAACCAAAATCCACACTTTGTTCTCATACATGGATCCCATCTCAGATTTCATGGCCTCAAGCCATTTCACGGAATCTGGTCTCATCATCGCTTCCTCATAGTTCGTAGCTTCGTCATGGTCAAGTAACATGACCTCCAGAACAGGATTACCGTACCACTCTGGTGCGGATCGTACTCTGGTTGACCTACGAGGTTCGGTAGTAACTTGATCAGAAGTTTCATAATCATCATCATCATTAGCTTCCTCACTAATTGGTGTAGGAATCACTGGAACTGATTTATGTGATGAACTACTTTCCAATTTGGGAGAAGGTACAATTACCTCATCAAGTTCTACTTTCCTCCCACTCACTTCTTTTGAGAGAAATTCCTTCTCTAGAAAGGATCCGTTCTTAGCAACGAATATCTTGCCTTCAGATTTGTGACAGAAGGTGTACCCACCAGTCTCTATTGGTATCATATGAAGACACATTTCTTCGATTTGGGTTCGAGCTTATCAGGTTGAAGCTTTTTCACATAAGCATCGCAGCCCCAAACTTTAAGAAACGACAGCTTAGGTTTCTTGCCAAACGATAGTTCATATGGTGTCATCTCAAAGGATTTAGATGGTGCCCTGTTTAACGTGAATGCAGCTGTCTCTAAAGCATAACCCCAAACGATAGCGGTAAATTAGTATGAGACATCATAATTTGCACCATATCTAATAAAGTACGGTAACGACGTTCAGACACACCATTACGTTGTGGTGTTCCAGGTGGCGTGAGTTGCGAAAGTATTCCACATTGTTTCAAATGAAGACCAAACTCATAACTCAAATATTCACGTCCATGATCAGATCGTAGAAACTTTATTTTCTTGTTATGATGATTTTCCACTTCACTCTAAATTCTTTGAACTTTTCAAATGTTTCAGACTTATGTTTCATTAAGTAGATATACCCATATCCACTTAAATCATCTGTGAAGGTCAGAAAATAACGATACCCGCCACGAGCCTCAACACTCATTGGACCGCATACATCAGTATGTATTATTTCCAATAAGTCAGTTGCTCGCTCCATTGTTCCAGAGAACGGAGTCTTAGTCATCTTGCCCATGAGGCATGGTTCGCAAGTATCAAGTGATTCATAATCAAGTGATTCCAAAAGCCCATCAGCATGGAGTTTCTTCATGCGCTTTACACCAATATGACCTAAATGGCAGTGCCACAAATAAGTTGCACTATAATTATTAACCTTGCATCTTTTGGCTTCAATATTATGAATATGTATATCACTACTATCGAGATTGAACAAAAATAGACCACTCATCAAGGGTGCATGACCATAAAAGATATTACTCATATAAATAGAACAACCATTATTCTCTAATTTAAATGAATAACCGTCTAGCATTAAACAAGATCTAGATATAATGTTCATGCTCAACGCTAGCACCAAATAACAGTTATTTAGGTCTAAAACTAATCCCGAAGGTAGATGTAGAGGTAGCGTGCCGACGACGATCACATCAACTTTGGAAACATTTCCCACGCGCACCGTCACCTTGTCCTTAGCCAATCTTCGCTTACTCCGTAGCCCCTGTTTCGAGTTGCAAATATTAGGAATAGATCCAGCATCAAATACCCAGGCGCTACTGTGAGCATTAGTAAGGTACACATTAATAACATGCATATCAAATATACCTTTCACTTTGCCATCCTTCTTATCCGCCAAATACTTGGGGCAATTCTGCTTCCAGTGACCAGTCCCTTTGAAGTAGAAGCTCTAAGTCTCAAGCTTAGGTCCAGACTTGGGCTTCTTCGCTTGAGCAGTAACTGGCTTGCTGTTCTTCTGGAAGCTCCCCTTCTTCCCTTTGCCCTTTTTCTTGAAACTAGTGGTCTTGTTAACCATCAACACTTGATGCTCCTTCTTGATTCCTACCTCCACAGCCTTTAGCATCGCGAAGAGCTCGGGAATTGTCTTTTCCATCCCTTGCATATTATAGTTCATCATGAAGCCTTTATAGCTTGGTGGCAGTGATTGAAGAACTGTATCAATGACACTATCATCAGTAAGATTAACTCTCAGCTGTGGTACCCAGACATTCTGAGTATGTGTTCACTGACAGAACTATTCTCCTCCATTTTGCAGTTGTAGAACTTGTTGGAGACTTATATCTCTCAACTCGGGCATTTCCTTGAAATATTAACTTCAACTCTTGGAACATCTCATATGCCCCATGACGTTCAAAACGTCTTTGAAGTCCCGATTCTAAGCCGTAAAGCATGGCACACTGAACTATCGAGTAGTCATCAACTTTGCTCTGCCAGACATTCATAACATCTAGAGTTGCTCCTGCAGCGGGTCTTGCTCCTAGTGGTGCTTCCAGGACGTAATTCTTTTGTGCAACAATGAGGATAATCCTCAGGTTACGGACCCAGTCCGTGTAGTTTCTACCATCATATTTCAACTTAGCTTTCTCTAGGAATGCATTAAAATTCAAAGGAACGGTAGCACGGGCCATTGATCTACAACAACATAGACATACAAATACTATCAGGTACTAAGTTCATGATAAATTAAAGTTCAATTAATCATATTACTTATGAACTCCCACTTAGATAAACATCCCTCTAGTCATCTAAATGATCACGTGATCCATATCAACTAAACCATGTCCGATCATCACATGAGATGGAGTAGTTTTCAATGGTGAACATCACTATGTTGATCATATCTACTATATGATTCACGTTCGACCTTTCGGTCTTAGTGTTCTGAGGCCATATCTGCATATGCTAGGCTCGTCAAGTTTAACCCGAGTATTCTGCACGTGCAAAACTGGCTTGCACCCGTTGTATGTGAACGTAGAGTTTATCACACCCGGTCGTCACTTGGTGTCTCGGCATGACGAATTGTAGCAACGGTGCATACTCAGGGAGAACACTTGTACCTTGAAATTAGGTAGGGATCATCTTATAATGCTACTACCATACTAAGCAAAATAAGATGCATAAAAGATAAACATCACATGGAATCAAAATATGTGACATGATATGGCCATCATCATCTTGTGCCTCTAATCTCCATCTCCAATGCACCGTCATGATCTCCATCGTCACTGGCTTGACACCTTGATCTTCATTGTACCATCATTGTCGTCTCGCCAACTATTGCTTCTACGACTACCGCTACTGCTTAGTGATAAAGTAAAGCAATTACATGGCGATTGCATTTCATACAATAAAGCGACAACCATAAGGCTCCTGCCAGTTGTCAATAACTTTTACAAAACATGATCATCTCATACAACAATTTATATCTCATCACATCTTGACCATATCACATCACAACATGCCCAGCAAAAACAACTTAGACGTCCTCTACTTTGTTGTTGCAAGTTTTACGTGGATGCTACCGGCTTCTAGCAAGAACCGTTCTTACCTACGGATCAAAACCACAACAATTTTTTGTCAAGTGTGCTGTTTTAACCTTGAACAAGGACCGGCCGTAGTCAAACTCGATTCAACTAAAGTTGGAGAAACAGACACCTGCCAGCCACCTATGTGCGAAGCACGTCGGTAGAACCAGTCTTATGAACGCGGTTATGTAATGTTGGTCCGGGTCGCTTCATCTAACAATACCACCGAATCAAAGTAAGATGTTGGTGGTAAGCGGCATGACTATTATCGCCCACAACTCTTTGTGTTCTACTCGTGCATATAACATCTACGCATAGACCTGGCTCTGATCCCACTGTTGGGGAAGGTAGTAATTAAAAAAATCCTACTATCACACAAGATAGGAGAAGCATAGCAACGAGACGGGAGAGTTTGTCCACGTACCCTCGTAGACCGAAAGCGGAAGCGTTTAGTAACACGGTTGATGTAGTCGAATGTCTTCGCGATCCAACTACCGAACATACGACACCTCCATGTTCAGCACACTTTCAGCACGATGACGAAGGAGAGTTCTGTCAGCACGACGGCGTGGTGATGGTGATGATGAAGTTACCAGCGCGGGGCTTCACCTAAGCACTACGACAATATGACCGAGGTGTTGAACTGTGGAGGAGGGCACCACACATGGCTAATAGATTGTCTGTTGTCCTTTGGGTGCCCCCTGCCCATGTATATAAAGGAGGGGGAGCGAGGGAGTCCAGGATTATGGGGTCCTCGGGCGTCCGGGCAATGTGATACGGGCCGGACTAATGGGCCGTGGAGATACAAGATGAAAGACTTTCACCATGTCCGGATGGGACTCTCCTTGGCGTGGAAGGCTAGATTAGCGTGTAGATATGAAGATCCCTTTCTGTGTAAACCGACTCTGTACAAACCCTAGTCCCCTCCGGTGTCTATATAAATAGGAGGGTTTAGTCCATAGAGGCAAGTACAGTCATAATCATATAGGCTAGACATCTAGGGTTTAGCCATTACGATCTCGTGGTAGATCAACTCTTGTAACCCCTATACTCATCAAAGTCAATCAAGCAGGAAGTAGGGTATTACCTCCATCAAGAGGGCCCGAACCTACGTAAACATCGTGTACCCTGTCTCCTGTTACCATCGATCCTTAGATGCACAGTTCGGGACCCCCTACCCGAGATCTGCCGGTTTTGACACCGACACTGGTGCTTTCATTGAGAGTTCCACTGTGCCGTCGTCGAAAGGCTCGATGGCTCCATCAATCATCTACAACAATGCTACCACCAAGGAGATTTTTCTCCCCGGCCAGATCTTTGTATTCGGCGGCTTCACACTGCATGCCAACTCGGTTGGCCACCTGGAGCAGATCGACAGCTACACCCCTGGTCACTAGATCAGTTTTGGAAATCTAAACTATGTCGCTGACACCAGAGGAGATCTGATATTCCAAGGGTTCGCGGCCCCAACCACCGTTCGACCTTAGATATAGAGTGCGTCATCAGGTCCGAAGACGGGAGTCTAGAGCCTGTCGGACTCTCTGCAGCCTTAGATCTCAACACCGGAAAACCAGAGAGAATAGCGTCTCCGGAAATCATTGCAAAGCCAGACTCTTCTCCGGACACTAATTCTGAACCCTGGAAGCCCACGTCATGTGAGCTCGGCCCAGAAACTTCCGACCCCGTCCGAACCCCGCTCTTAAACGAGGCTCTAGACTTAATGCAATCCGTTTTCATCACAGAGGAACCGCTTTTGAATCACGCCCAGCTCGGACTAGGGGCTGGAAATAGGGAATTTTATTTCCCACCCACCACCCACTTCATAGCCACTGTCGATGACCTAACTGACATGCTTGATTATGCCTCTGAAGACATCGACGGTATGGACGATGATGCCGGAGAGGAGCACGCCCAAAACCCACCGGTCACCGGACGTTTGGACGACCACCTCCTCGTATGACATACTGTAACACCCACGATGCGGCTATATCTCCCACGTGTCGGGGCACGACTTAGAGGCATAACCACATGGTAGGCATGTCGCAAGAGGGGTAATCTTTACACATCCTATGTACTGAATAAGAAAGGGATAAAGAGTTGGCTTACAAACGCCACTTCATACAATACATAAATATATCATACATCATCCAGAATACAATCAGGGTTCGACTACGGTACCAAAATAAAGAAAGACAACCCCAAATGCTAGATCCCCAACCGCCCCAACTGGGCTCCTCTACTGATCATCCCGAAAAGAAACATAGTAACGGCCCGAATCCTCATCGAACTCCCACTTGAGTTCGGTAGCGTCCCCTGCACTGGCAATATCGGCACCTGCATCTGTTTGGAAGTATCTGTGAGTCACGGGGACTCAACAATCTCACACCCTCGCGATCAAGACTATTTAAGCTTAAGGGTAGGAAAGGGGTAGTGAGGTGGAGCTGCAGCAAAGCACTAAGCATATATGGTGGCTAACTTACGCAAAAGAGAGCGAGAAGAGAAGCAAAGCATGGTCGAGAAGCTAAAAGTGATCAAGAAGTGATCCTGAAGCTACTTACGTTCAAGCATAACACGAGACCGTGTTCTCTTCCCGGACTCTGCCGAAAAGACACCATCACGGCTACACATGCGGTTGATCCATTTTAATTAAGTTAAGTGTCAGGTTTTCTACAACCGGATATTAACAAAATCCCATCTGCCATAACCGTGGGCACGGCTTTCGAAAGTTCAAAACCCTGCGGGGTGTCCCAACTTAGCCCATCACAAGCTCTCATGGTCAACGAAGGATATTCCTTCTCCCAAGAAGACCCGATCAGACTCGGAATCCTAGTTACAAGACATTTCGACAATGGTAAAACAAGACGAGCAAAGCCACCCGAATGTGCCGACAAATCCCGATAGGAGCTGCACATATCTCGTTCTCAGGGCACACCGGATGAACACTATGTACAACTAAAACCAAGCCTCAAGTTTCCCCGAGGTGGCGCTACAAGTGGCTCTGTTTTGGACCAACACTCAGAGGAGCACTGGCTCGGGTTTTTTAAAATAAAGATGACCCTTGAGCCTGCGGAACCCAAGGGAAAAAGGCTTAGGTGGCAAATGGTAAAACCACAGTTGGGCCTTGCTGGAGGATTTTTATTCAAGGCGAACTATCAAGGGGTTCCCATAACACCCAACCGCGTAAGGAAAGCAAAATCAAGGAACATAACACCGGTATGACGGAAACTAGGGCGACAAGAGTGGAACAAAACACCAGGCATAAGGCCGAGCCTTCCACCCTTTACCAAGTATATAGATGCATTAAAGTAAACAAGATATAATAATGATATCCCAACAAAATCCATGTTCCAACAAGGAACAAACTTCAACTTCACCTGCAACTAGCAACGCTATAAGAGGGGCTGAGCAAAGCGGTAACATAGCCAAACAACGGTTTGCTAGCAAAAGTGGGTTAGAGGCTTGACATGGCAATATGAGAGGCATGATATAGCAAGTGGTAGGTATCGCAGCATAGCAATAGAGCGAACAACTAGCAAGCAAAGATAGAAGTGATTTCGAGGGTATGGTCATCTTGCCTGTAAAGTTCTCAGAGTTGACGAAAGCTTGATCTTTGTAAGCATACTCAACAGGCTCCTCGATCATGTACTCGTCTCCCAGCTTACCCAAAGCAAGAACACAAACAAAGTAACAACAATCAACCATGGTGCAATGCGCAAGCAACATGATGCAAAACATGGCATGATATGCAAGATGTGATATGCAATGCATATGCGTGCTCCGGAAGGAAAAAAATGATCAAGGCATCAACTTGGCAAACCAAGTGTGCCTCTGGAAAGATGAGATGATTTCGGTCGAAATCGATATAAAGATTATCGGAATCGGATGCACGGTTTGTAAATGGCAAGCAAAACAAGAATGGCACAATTCTGCGATTAACAGCACGATGCCATCTAGAATGCAACAAGAAACTAAGCTACTTCACCCCAACATAGCAACAAAGTACATGCAAGTGATCTACCAAAGATGTTTGACAAAACATGAACAATGATCTGTGGCTAAATCACACAAGAACAAGTTCAAACAAGCATGGCAAAAGTGCAACAGATATCAGCTTCACAGACTTAGTGAAAATACTAATATGCCAGAAATAACATCAGGAAGCAATGTTAGAGCAAGCAAACAACATTCTACAGGAACATATCATAGCAAACAAAGGCATGGCATGAAACTACTAAATGCATAGAACAAAAGTCCCTTACTGATCATGAGCCAAAAAGGCACAGAAGATATGATGGCACCCATGTAAACATAGCAAGTTTTATTAACAGATTCAGACTTAGCAGAAAACTGAGCATGGCATAAACAGAATTATGAAGGCATCTTTCCAAGCTCGATTCACTCACCACAAGGCATTGCATGACAAACTAAGCATATCAAAAGCAAGATGACATGTTCATGAAGCTAACCATGGCAAGATCAAGTTCATAGCATGCATGGATCAACAACAACAACCATGGCAAAATTGATTAACATGTAAACAATCTGCCAGGAACATTTTATAGCAAAAGTAGAGCAAGATTAAGACATGCTAGAGCACTCCATAATTTCAAACAGGGGCATGAATGGATAGAGCACAACCATATGTCCAAATCACCCTTACTGAAGCAACTCAAAACCAGCATAGATCTCACTGTAGCATCATGTCTACATGGCATAAAAATAACATCAGGCACAAGACTTAGCAAAATCCTAAGTCCCTGAAATCAGGAATATCGCAAAGGCTACTTTGCAAGCTTGTGCTAGTCACCACATTGATCACAAAAATACATGGCAAGCACCCCTGTAAATATGGCATGGCATAGATCAAAACACATGTAGAGCTCATGCCCATAAGATGCACACAACAAATGTGACAAAAATGACAAATCCTCGTAATCTGCTAAGTAACAGGAGCTAACATTTTAAAGCACTCTTGCATCAATGATTTGGGCATCAAGATGATCTCAAACAAGCATGTCACAATGGAATGAAATGAAGAGCGTCTCACAATGAACATTTTTATATATTATGCGCATGAGGTGGAGCTACGGTGATGAAGTTATGATGCAATGAGCAGGGCCACAAAATAATGCAGAGAAGGACTTAGGGAAAAACGAGGTCAACCTCTATGGATCTAGAGTTTCCCGCACGGGTCTCGAGGTCACGTCGGATCTCGCCGGAGAGCTCATCGGAGAACGCCGCGGTGGCCGGAGTTCGTCGGGGACGGCGGAGACAAGGCCGGAGAGAAGGTACGGCGAGGTCCGCGGCGGGCGAGGTGACCGGAGAGGCGGCCGGTGACGGTCGCGTGGTTGCGCGCCGGCGAGGCGATGGCAGAGGCGCGTCGGCGGCGGAGAAGCGGCGAGGGCTTGCGAGGCGGCGGCGCTTGGGCGCGGGGACACGCGGGGGAGGCGCGGGGGCGCGGCTGCGGCAATGGGCCAGGTGGGCCTGATCCGAGCTCACCGGGCCAGCGGTGTAGAGGACGGCAGTGGGACATGTGGCGGGCGGAGATTGGCTGGGCGACGGCGGGCGGACGTGTCCGGTGGCGGCGGGGGACGACAATTAGGGTTTTGGACCTGGAATTTGGACGAGGAGCACATATTTATAGGTGGGAGGAGGTAGGAGTGTCCAAATGAGGTGTAGTTTTTGCCCACGTGATCGTGATCCGACGGCAGAGGACATGGGAGTGGTTTGGATGGGTTATTGGGACATTTTGGAGGGGTGTTGGGCTACAACACACACGAGGCCTTTACGGTTCCCCGATTAACCGTTGGAGTATCAAACAGATTCCAAATGGCACGAAATTTGACAGGCGGTCTACTGGTGGTGTACCCAGGCCACTTGGCAAATCTCGGTCCATTCTGAGAACGTTTAACACTCGCTCACAAAAAGAGACAAGAGGGGTACGCCGGAGGACGTAGGAGTGTCAGATTGCAAAACGGACAACGGGAAAATGCTCGGATGCATGAGACGAACACGTATGCAAATGAGATGCACATGATGACATGATATGAAATGCATGACAAGAACAAAATGAAAAACAAAGACAAAACCCAACCACGACGGGAAATCTCATAACTTAGAGCCGAAAATGGCAGAGTCGGAGTTACAAATATGACAAGTTACATCTGGGGTGTTACAACACTCCACCACTACGAAAGGATCTCGTCCCGAGATCTAGGACTGAAAGAACTCCGGATATTCAGAACGGAGGTGGTCCTCGCATTCCCAGGTGGCTTCTCGGTCGGAATGGTGTGACCACTTCACTTTCAGGAATTTGATAGACTTGTTGCGAGTCTTGCGCTCAGTTTCTTCAAGAATAGCAACGGGATGCTCATGATAAGACAGATCTTCTTGGAGATCAATCTCTTCGAAGTTGATGGTGCGTTCAGGACTCTTGAAGCACTTGCGAAGCTGAGACACGTGAAACACGTCGTGCACGTTTGCGAAGTTGGACGGAAGCTCAAGTTGATAGGCGAGTTCGCCTCTTTTGCCAATGATCTTGAAAGGACCCACGTATCTAGGGGCAAGCTTCCCTTTGATACCGAAGGGACGAGTACCTTTCATTGGAGAGACGCGGAGGTAGACATGGTCTCCGATCTCGAAAGCCAAATCATGGTGCTTGCTATCATAGTAACTCTTCTGGCGTGATTACGCGACTTTGAGATTTTCATGGATGACTTTACACATTTCTTCAGCTTCAGTGATTAAGTCATTGCCAAGAAGTTGGCGTTCACTAGTCTCTGACCAATTAAGAGGAGTACGACACTTCCTGCCATAGAGAATCTTGAATGGGGCCTTGCCCGAGCTTGCTTGGAAGCTGTTGTTGTAGGAGAACTCGGCATATGGAAGACAATCTTCCCACTTCATATCGAAGGAAATGACACAAGCCCTAAGCATATCTTCAAGGATTTGATTGGCTCGCTCGACTTGTCCACTAGTTTGAGGATGGAAGGTTGTGCTGAAGCGAATGTTGGTGCCCATGGCCTTTTGGAAGGAGTCCCAGAACTTAGAAGTGAAGATGCTTCCATGATCTGAAGATATCAATTGCAGAATGCCGTGCAGAGAGACAATCCTAGAGGTGTATAGCTTTGCCAACTGAGCTGTTGTGATAGATTCTTTGATTGGAAGGAAATGAGTCACTTTAGTAAGCTTGTCGATGACAACAAAGATAGCATCATTTCCACGCTTGGACTTGGGAAATCCAGTCACGAAGTCCATCTCAATATGGTCGAACTTCCATTCTGGAATGGCAAGAGGTTGGAGGAGACTAGCTGGCCGTTGGTATTCTGCTTTCACTCTTCTGTAGACATCACATTCATTCACGAACTGAGCAATTTCTCGCTTCATTCGATCCACCAATACGACTGCTTGAGGTCATGGTACATCTTTGTACTTCCAGGATGAATGGATAGAAGGGAATTGTGCGCCTTGTTATAATGACTTTACGTAGATCACCTTTAGGAACCACAATTCGATCCTCGAAGAATAGAGTGTCTTTGTCATCAAGGTGATAACACTTGTACTTGGGTTGGCTCTTGGCGATCCCATTTTCACCTTCTTCACCATGGCATCAAGAAGTTGTGCCTCACGAATTTGATCTTCCAAAGTAGGAGAGACTTGGAGGTTGGCAAGAAAGCCTCGAGGAACAACTTGGAGATTCAGTTTGCGGAAAGCTTCACAAAGGTCCGGTTGGAATGGCTTGAGAATCGAACTGTTGCAGTAAGCCTTCCTGCTCAAAGCATCTGCAATGACATTGGCCTTGCCTGGAGTATATTCAATACTTGGATTGTACTCTTGAATCATTTCGACCCAACGAGTCTGCCTGAGGTTGAGGTTGGGTTGAGTGAAGATGTACTTGAGGCTCTTATGATCCGTGAAAATGTCCACTTTCCTTCCCAACAAGAGATGTCTCCATGTTAATAGAGCATGGACAACTGCCGCCAACTCGAGGTCATGAGTAGGGTAGTTCTTTTCGTTGGGCTTCAACTGGCGAGAGGTATACAACAACTTTCTTCTCTTGCATTAACACATCACCGAGACCTTGCAGGGAGGCATCACAGAAAACCTCAAATGGCTTGGATTCATCAGGAGGAGTCAAAACAGGAGCTGTGACTAACTTCTCTTTCAGGGTTTTGAAAGCGATGTCACATTCAGGCGTCCAGACATACTTGACATGCTTCTGGAGGAGGTTGGAAAGAGGCTTTGCAATCTTAGATAAATTCTCAACGAATCTTCGATAATAGCTTGCAAGCCCAAGAAAACTGCAGAGCTACTTCACATTTTGAGGCGGTTCCCAATTCACAATTGCAGACACCTTCTCAGGATTAACAGTTATGCCCTTGGCGGAGATGATATGGCCAAGGTAGAGAACCTCATCAAGCCAAAACTCACACTTTTAAAACTTCGCATAGAATTGATGCTCTCTGAGTTTGTCGAGTACCAATCTCAAATGCTTGGCATGATCCTCCTTGTTCTTGGAAAAGACCAAGATGTCATCGAGATACACCAAGATGAAATCATTTGTGTGAGGGTTGAAGATGAAGTTCATCATGCGAGAGAACGTTGGAGGATCATTGACAAGGCCGAAAGACATGACAGTATATTCATAAGAACCATAGCTTGTTCTGAATGATGTCTTGGGGATATCTTGTTCACGAATGCGAATCTGATGATAACCAATACGGAGGTCAAGCTTGGAGAATACTTGAGCGCCCTTAAGTTGCTCGAAAAGCTCATTGATGTTGGGAAGTGGGTACTTGTTCTTTATTTTTTTTCTTGTTCAATGGACGTTAGTCGACACAGAGTCGTTCTGTTCCATCCTTCTTCTTGACAAAAAGAACACCACAACCCCATGGAGAAGAACTCGGTCTGATCAGACCTTTCATGGAGTTGTCACGACAGATGTCCTAGAGAAAGGACTTAGTCATAGGTCCATCGCAACTAGGAAGCTTAAAGGGGTTAATCGGGACAAAGGACACGAGAGGTTTTATACTAGTTCGGCCCCGTACGATGAAGGTAAAAGCCTACGTCTAGTTGTGTTGGTATTGGTGGGGTTTCGATCTCCAAGAGGCTTAACTCGCCGGCTTGGTTATCGATCTCTTGTTTCCTGCCCTAAACCTCCACCGGGTCGTCCCCTTATATACACGGGTTGACGCCTGGTGGCCTACAGAGTCCCGGCCGGCTCCTAATCGTGTCCGGCTCGGTGACTTCCTTTACATGCCTTTCCTTACATACGGCGGTTTGCAATATTGGGCCTTAAGCCGCCTCTAGGCCTTTGGGCCTTCTATAATATTTGATAAACTATCGTCTTAATGTTTACTGGGCTTCTTGTGTAACTTGCCATTGGGGTTGACCCGGCCCCTCCTAGGCGGGTCATAACTGATAGCTATATCCCCAACATTAGGCCCCAGGTCGACTTTGAACTTCGTTCTTTGTCAATCTTCAATACTTAGACAAAATCCATCTTCTTATCTTCTCTAAAGTTTTTGCAACCCACCATGACGTCATCTCTTGAAAACGCAAAAAACTTTTATGACGTCATCTCCCAACGGATCTTCATCTTTAATGTCTTCCGAGAATCGAGGCGTCTGTATAGTTGGATAACCATTATTCGGTTCTCCCTCGATTTTTGCGCCCGTCTGTTCACATTTTCCCTTATAAATAGGCACGCCTCGGCCTTCCTCATTCTTATCTCTCTCTCTCCGTCTTCTTCCTCTCGCAACCCTCCTGCTGCTCGAGCCTCACCGCCGTCGCGCTTCTCCTCCGTCTCCGTCGACCTTGGCCGCTGCATCAACCCGAATCGGTCCAGAGAACGGAGCCGACCTCCGCAGAAGATCCGTGGTTGTAAGTGTTCTCCTTTTCACTTCTCAGATCTGCATTAGGGTTTCCAGACTTCTTCGTGTTCTTCATAGTTCATCGCAGTTCTTCATAGTTCTTCCACCGCATGCCTCTTCTTGATCCAAAAAGATATATATGCTTGTGCGGTAGTGTTTTTGTGCCTACTCTTGATGCCCACAGATCCCTTTCTCTGGTTCAAAGATCTCATTAGAACTCAGAGACTCATCTGTGCTAAAAAATTTAGGTCTAGAATTTTTCCCATTTTTGAATAGCCATTTGATCTGGAATAATACCAAGCAGTTAGGAAACTTGTTTGTCTCAACACTTAGCTAAATTTGCTTTTCTCAAATATCTGTAGTCATGGCGGCTTACTGTATCAGCTTACTTTTCCTTATATGACATTAGCCCTTAACTAAGCCGCCATTACTTCCCTGTATTATCATCATTTAACTGTTAATTTCACCATTGAATTGAACCGGCATGTTGCCTTTCTTTCAGCTCGTTTTTGAACATCATGTCGTCCAAAGCGCCAACCATCTGCAACTGGGTTCCCTCAACCGTAACCGAGGAACGCTTGAAGGAGTTTTTTCCATAGGGTTTTTGCCAGGGAAAACCATCATGTCTTACTGTGCCCCTAACCCGGAAGAAGAACGGCCCAATCAAGAGACGGCGAAGTGATTGTTTTTACTGACCATATGAACCGTGGCTTTTCACCGCCTGGCTCAAAGTTCTTCAGAGATGTCCTCCACTTTTTCAAACTCCACCCTCAAGATATCAGGCCCAACTCCATATCTAATATCTGCAATTTCCATGTGCTCTGTGAGGTGTACCTTCAGGAAGAGCCAACCGTGGAGCTGTTTAGAGAATATTTTTATCTGAACCGGCAGAATGAGTGCACCAATGGCCTTAGCTTGGAGCTTGGAGGCATCTCAATTCAGCGTCGGCAGGGCGTTGTCTTCCCCCTCATAGTCTTGCCAAGTCATCCCAAAGACTAGAATCGGACTTGGTTTTATTATCAAGACACCTCACCAGCAAACGAACATCCCCTGCCAGGTTATCGCTCAGAGCGTCTTGACTCCAAATTTGCACTTCCTAACAAATTCACTGTCGCTAAATGCAAGAAGTTGATACCATCCATCGAAAGGATTAATGCTTTGTTGGGGAACGGGTTAACCAAAGTTGATCTGACCCGCTGCTGGATCTCATGGTGGGTTATACCTCTAAGCCGTCGATCAAAATTGATGTACGAGTATGGTGGAGGCCCAGATGATTCTCTTCGTCACAGCTCCGTTCAGTTACGGAAGAAGATATTGTTTCAATGTCAACCCTTCTGGTGAACCGAAAATACGAAGACTGCAGTATCGTCGGGTTAAACCCCTTCTGCAAGCTTAACCCGGCGCCAGAAGTAAGGACACTCTGATATCTCTCCTTTGTATTTTTCCCAGCCGTATTGGTTAATACTTGTCTGACCTTTCATCTTGTTTTTACCTGTCTGTAGGCCAGATCTGATTTTTGGAAAGTTAAATGTGACCACGAAGCTACCAAGAAAGCAAGAGCCACCGCCATAAACGCCAAGAAAACGACCCGGAGGTCCAAGAAGAAGAAGAAGAAGAGCACCGCCGAATATTTGATGAAACTCGATGATACTTCTGAGTCGGAGGTAGCCCTTGACTCCCTTGGCCAACTTTTTAATAATCTTATAAACACTGATCATTACCAGGACAACACTGGGGCCAGTCAGGCCGTGGAAGAAGAGGTAACTATTTCCTCCGACTCAGCCCATTTGCCAAGACAGAAACTTTGAGTCGTAACCTGGAAAGTAAGGTTTTCACACCCTTTGGCTTATCTGGACCCTCACTTTCTTTTGAAAAAACAGCAACATGAGAGCCGTCGTCAAGCCCGGACCGAGGACGAACCGGCTGTTGTCCTTCAACAAACTCCCCAAAAACGCCAGGATGAGGTTTATTTCTTTGTCTTCTACTTTTTGTTAATTGATGTCCTTCCTTATATTACTTACTTTGTCTTATCTTTGCAGGAGGTATCTCGCTCTTCTGGCGACTCGTCTCAAACCCAGTTTCCGGCCTTCAAGACTGCCCCTGGGTAAGAAAAAATCCTTTATCTTCCGTGTTTTTCAAATTGTCTCTTTATCCTGACAGTCCTATAAGCTTTCACTTAGTGGCCAAGCTAAGTCTAAGAAAGCCAAGGTGACCAAACCGGTGGAAGACCCGCCAGTCCTTGCTACTGAACCGGCAAGGCCACCTTCTCCTCCGTCAATTGAAACTCCAGAAGACCCGCCTGTCAATGCAGAAGCAAATCCTCCTGAGCTGTCATTTGATGACACCACCATGAATCCTTCCGCAACTGGACCATCAAGCTCAGCCAATCCGCCATCACCGTCTGCCCAAGACGTTTTGATCACCGGGAGCCGTTTTATTGAACCGGGGAATCCAACCGTGCTGGCTCGCCACACGGTGAAACAAGAGGCATTGGAGAGGCAAAAAGTGCGCTTTGACGTTGCCAATTATGATCATCTAAATGCCAACGATATTTTATCCGGCTATCTCAGCCATGTGCACTCCCGTCGCGACTCAGAGATCGAAATGGTCAAACAGTTGCAGCTGAAATACGAGTATGTTCTTCCGACTTATCTAGATTCCGCCAGCCCCCAAGTCTTCAGATTATAAGAGAACCGGAATGATGTGTAGACTTTATAATATAGGCCACGACTTTTACCTTTGAAACTTTTCTTGAGTTCAATAAAATAGAACAAAGCTTCACTTGTAGTCCCCAAGGGCCGGTTCATTTTGATCATAAATGAGCCGGTACTTTAAATTGTCTTGTACCGTATTCAAAGAACTTCATAATCTGGCTTCACCTTGAGAAACTTGCTGAATAGCAGACATTAGCCCCCAAGTGCCAAGTGTTGTTACTTTGTAAAGTACTTGGGACTTAAAGTATGTCTTTAGAGTCATAAGAAATTGTTTTGGCATACATTAGCCCCCAAGTGTCAAGTGGTTTTTTGTAAAGTACTTGAGACTTGAATCTTGATTTTTGAACCTTAAGCGAAATCTTGACTCATCTGAGTACGTTTTTTGCAGAATGCCTTATCTGAACTAAACTCGCAATTGACTGATGCGAACACCCGGCTAGCAGGTCAGGAGGCAGAAATCAAGTCTGCTAACTCCAAATTGCAAATAAGTCTCTCTGAGACGGAAAATTTAAAGACCAGCTTCACTGCCAAGAAGAAAACTTGGGCAGAGGAAAAAACGCTTCTGACACAACGCGCCGAGAAGGCCGAAGCAGCCCTTGAAGAGGTTTCAACAGAGCTGAATAGTTTAAAAGTCCAGGTGTCTCAAATGGTGGCCGCCATCTTTGGTAAGCCGTTTGTCTTGGATCTTGTGTACTTTTTGCTGATCCGGAATATAAGCTGCCAGCTGACTTTGTTTATAAAATATGTGCATGCCCACGAAGTAGGAATCTGAGCCAAGATCATTTGATTAAACTTAAGGCAGTGTATACCTTAGTTGAGCAATTGTATATTGCCGCACAACAGGCACTTGGTGCCATCTCTCCTGCCAATCAAGGACCCAACCGGCTCAGCGACGTCTTGAAGAAACTGTCAATCCTACCCGCCAGGTTTCAAGAAGTGGAGCGCTCCTGTGCGAGAGCCGAGTCTTTGACTGCCCTGAGCTGCTCCAAGGCTTGGGTGCCAGATCTGGACCCGGTGTACGTGGCCAGAGGATATCCCACCGTGAAGGAAGACGGATCTCCCTTTGAGCAGGATGACTTCATGGCTTACGTGCGCGGAGTCCGACCTCAGGTGACTATTCTTGGAGACGAAACCAACATCGACAAATATCAGCCGGGTTTTGATGTTGAAAATAAGAAGATGGCAACTCCCTCGTACAAGGTGATAGATTTAATCCCGCCTGTTCGTGAAAATACATTTGCCCCGGAAGTTGACCTGGTTAGCCTGATTGATGAAGAAGCAGAATTTGTCGCTGTGAATGGCTTTGACTGGTCAAAACCCAGCTTCCAGTCAACAGAGGGCGGTGAACTGGCGAGGGAGGAGCAATAACCATCTTCATGGGCTTATAAAAGCCTTGTAATAGTTTAGCTGTGAAAACACTGCATGCTTTTCTTATGCCATCGCACATAAAACACTTGTATGTGATTCTGTGTTTCCTGATGTCAATATATGCATCATATTTATGGTTGTCCCTATAATACTTCAGCTCTGTTCCTATAAATACAAGAGAAAAATCTGGCTTGTCGGCTTAGTACCGAACGGGTTAAAACACCCGGCTTATAGCCAATACGTTTACCATAATAGAAAACAAAAACATATATAAAAAGAGAACAAGGCTGAAACTAACCCTTTGGTTAATGCAGCAGGCAATTGCGTATAAACAATAGCCATTCTTGTACCTTTGATCCTTAGACCACCGGTTTAAATAACCCGGGGAATGAAGTTGATAACTCAATCTTTTTAAGAAGTCAATGCTTCTGAATACTTAATGATCATCTTACCTTGGTGGCCTTGTTGTCAAATAGTCCAGTCGGCGAAAAAGATCATGCTAATTATTTGTGAAATTGAAACAATAAAAAACTAAAAAGCAAATAACAGGTAATAAGTATGATTTAACCTTGTATTTAAAGGTTGGGGGCTTCTGATTCGAATACGATCAGTAAACCAGACCAAAGGGGTTAAGCTAAGGTTCGAATACGACCATATAGCCCCCAGTGGCTTTGGTGTTGCGCCGATCAAGAGGGTACCGACAGCTATGTTCTCTTTGGTTCGAATATGACCTATGTTTGAACAGGAAGCCCCCAAATGACCTTGAGAGGTTTTTAATGACCCTGTTTCAAATACGATCCAAGTCGGACCCAAAAGGGGTTAAGCTATGATTCAGATACGATCAAGAAGCCCCCTAGTGAGTTTGGCCTTGAGCCGATCAAGAGGGTTACGATAGCTATGTTCTCTTTGGTTCGAATATGACCTATGTTTGAACAGGAAGCCCCCAAGTGACCATGATAGTTGCAGCTAGATTCGAATACGATCATAAGCCGGACCAAAAAAGGTTAGACTTGATTCAAATATGATCAGCTCCTTAATAGTCATTTGAAAATAATAAATAACAAAGATGCGTAATCTTTGAAAAGAAAAGAGACCGATGGTCCTGCTTTATTACTTATCAAGGTATATACAATGTTAAAGTATGTACATGATGAGAGCCGGTGGCTCAGGTGTAGTATGGCCGAAGTTGAGCAATGTTCCACGGCCGACGGGTCTCCTCTTCCGACTTACGTGAGTCTTTGTGCTATCGAACGTCAATGAGGTAATATGACCCGTTGTTTAAGTTCTTGCTGACCACAAAGGATCCTTCCCAAGGTGGGGATAACTTGTGTGCATCTGACAGATCCTGGATGAGCCGGAGCACCAGGTCACCTTCCTGAAAAGTCCTGGACTTAACCCGGCGGTTGTGATAACGACACAGGTCCTGTTGATAAATTGCTGATCGAGCCGCGGATAAGTCTCTTTCCTCATCTAACAAGTCAAGTGCATCCTGTCTGGCTTGTTCATTATTAGCCTCAACATAAGCCGCCACATGGGGCGAGTCATGACGGATGTCACTAGGCAACACTACTTCTGCTCCATACACCATGAAGAAAGGTGTGTAACCTGTGGACCTGTTAAGTGTGGTGTTGATACTCCACATCACCGAGGGTAATTCCTCTACCCAACAATCCGGCGTTCGCTGCAAGGGAACCATAAGCCGGGGTTTGAGACCTTTTAAAATTTCCTGATTCGCTCTCTCAGCTTGACCATTGGATTGAGGATGAGCTACAGAAGAAACATCAAGCCAGATATGCTCACACTGACAAAACTCCTCCATAGCCCCTTGGGACAGATTAGTGCCATTGTCAGTGATAATGCTGTGTGGAAAACCAAAACGGAAGATCACCTTTTTCATGAACTAAACCGCCGTGGCGGCATCACACTTACTAAACGGCTCTGCCTCAACCCACTTTGTGAATTTATCAACTACCACTAAAAGATGTGTCTTTTTATCCTTATACCTTTTGAATGGTCCCACCATTTCAAGCCCCCAGACCGCAAACAGCCAAGTGATTGGAATCATCCGGAGCTCTTGAGCCGGCACATGTGCTTGTCGTGCGAACTTTTGACATCCATCACATCTGCTGACCAGGTCCTCTGCATCAGCGTGAGCCGTTAACCAGCAAAAATCGTGACGAAAAGCCTTGGCCACCAGAGATTTTGACCCGGCGTGATGACCACAATCGCCTTCATGGATCACACGAAGTATTTCTTGGCCTTCTTCAGGGGAAACACACCGCTGAAACGCTCCAGAGACGCTGCGATGGTATAATTCTCCATCAGAAATCGCCATTGACTTAGACCACCGGGTTATCTGTCGAGCCAGGGTCTCATCCGCTGGCAACTTGCCCCTGGTCATGTAGCCAAGAACGGCATTGTCCAATCTAGGATGACATGAAGAGCCATCACCAACTGTGCCTCCGGGTCAGGAACAGCTAGATCTTCTTCTGTGGGCAACTTAACAGACGGGTTATGCAAAACATCCAAAAAAGTGTTAGGTGGCACCGGCTTACATTGAGATCACAACCGGCTTAGAGCATCAGCCGCTTCGTTCTTCCTATGGTCAATATGCTCCACCTGATATCCTTTAAAATGTCCTGCAACTGCATCAACTTCACGGTGATAAGCCGCCATGAGAGGGTCTTTGGAATCCCACTTGCCTGATACCTGTTGACCCACTAAGTCTGAGTCGCCAAGACACCTGACCTGGCTCAGGCTCATCTCTTTGGCCACTCGAAGACCATGGAGCAAGGCTTCATACTCTGCTGCGTTGTTAGTGCAAGGAAACATCAACCGTAACACATAACAAAATTTGTCACCTCGAGGGGAGGTTAAAACAACTTCAGCCCCCGAGCCTTCCAACTGTCTGGACCCATCAAAATGAATAGTCCAATATGTGTTGTCTGGTTTCTCTTCTGGCATCTGCATTTCTGTCCAGTCATTGATAAAATCAACCAGTGCTTGAGACTTGATCGCAGTACGTGGTACATACTTCAATCCATGAGACCCAAGCTCAATGGCCCACTTGGCGACTCGTCTAGTGGCTTCTCTGTTTTGAATGATGTCTCTGAAAGGAGCAGAGCTAACCACAGTGATTGGGTGACCCTGAAAATAATGTTTAAGCTTCCGGCTCGCCATGAACACCCCATACACGAGCTTCTGCCTATGTGGATAACGTTGTTTGGATTCAATTAACACCTCACTAACGTAGTAAACCGGTCGTTGAACCGGATATTCCTTGCCGACCTCCTTGCGCTCCACCACAATTGCCACACTAACAGCTCGTGAATTGGCGGCTACGTATAACAACAGCGGCTCTTTCTCAACTGGAGCAGCAAGGAACGGTGGCTCAGCAAGTTGTGTCTTCAGATCCTCAAAAGCAGAGTTTGCAGCATCGCTCCAAACAAAATCATCTGTTTTCTTCATCATCTGATACAAAGGAATCACCTTCTCCCCTAACCGGCTTATGAACTAGCTCAAAGGAGTAATACGACCCGCCAGCCGTTGAACGTCATTGATGCATGTTGGTTTGGCCAGGGATGTAATTGCCAGGGATGTTGCTTCAATACCTCGGTTGGACACCAAAAAACCCAAGAGCTTGCCGGATGGGACTCCAAAAACACACTTAGCCGGGTTAAGCATCATTTTGTAGACTGATGACCCACAAGTATAGGGGATCTATCATAGTCCTTTCGATAAGTAAGAGTGTCGAACCCAACGAGGAGCGGAAGGAAATGATAAGCGGTTTTCAGCAAGGTATTCTCTGCAAGTACTGAAATAAGTGGTAACAGATAGTTTTGTGATAAGATAATTTGTAACGAGCAACAAGTAACAAAAGTAAATAAAGTGCAGCAAGGTGGCCCAATCCCTTTTTAGCAAAGTACAAGCCCGGACAAACTCTTATATAAGGAAAAGCGCTCCCGAGGACACATGGGAATATCGTCAAGCTAGTTTTCATCACGTTCATATGATTCGCGTTTGGTACTTTGATAATTTGACATGTGGGTGGACCGGTGCTTGGGTGCTGTTCTTACTTGAACAAGCATCCCACTTATGATTAACCTCTATTGCAAGCATCCGCAACTACAACAAAAGTATTAAGGTAAACCTAACCATAGCACGAAACATGTGGATCCAAATCAGCCCCTTACGAAGCAATGCATAAACTAGGGTTTAAGCTTTTGTCACTCTAGCAACCCATCATCTACTTATTACTTCCCAATGCCTTCCTCTAGGCCCAAATAATGGTGAAGTGTTATGTAGTCGACGTTCACATAACACCACTAGAGGCTAGACAACATACATCTCATCAAAATATCGAACGAATACCAAATTCACATGACTACTAATAGCAAGACTTCTCCCTTGTCCTCAGGAACAAACGTAACTACTCACAAAGCATATTCATGTTCATAATCAGAGGGGTAATAATATGCATAAAGGATCTGAACATATGATCTTCCACCAATTAAACCAACTAGCATCAACTACAAGGTGTAATTAACACTACTAGCAACCTACTAGAACCAATCCCGGACTTGGATACAAGAAATGGATACAAGAGATGAACTAGGGTTTTGAGATGAGATGGTGCTGATGAAGATGTTGATGGAGATTGCCCTCTCCCGATGAGAGGAGCGTTGGTGATGACGATGGCGATGATTTCCCCCTCCGGGAGGGAAGTTTCCCCAGCAGAACAGCTTTGCCGGAGCCCTAGATTGGTTCCGCCTCGTGGCGGCGGAGTTTCGTCCTGAAAGGTTGCTTCTTATTTTTTTCTCGACGAAAGACTTCATATAGGAGAAGATGGTCATCGGAGAGCCACCAGGGGGCCCACGAGGTAGGGCGCGCGCCCCCCACCCTCGTGGACAGCGTGTGGGCCCCCTGGTCTTCATCTTTGGCAAGGATTTTTCATTATTTATTATAAGGTATTCCGTGGAGTTTCAGGACTTTTGGAGTTGTGCAGAATAGGTCTCTAATATTTGCTCCTTTTTTCAGCCCAGAATTCTAGCTGCCGGCATTCTCCCTCCTTATGTAAACCTTGTAAAATAAGAGAGAATAGCCATAAGTATTGTGACATAATGTGAAATAACAGCCCATAATGCAATAAATATCGATATAAAAGCATGATGCAAAATGGACGTATCAACTCCCCCAAGCTTAGACCTTGCTTGTCCTCAAGCGAAAGTCGATAACAATAAATATGTCCCCATGTTTAGAGGTAGAGGCATCGATAAAAATAAAATACGGACATGAAGGCATCATGATTATTCTCATAACAGCAACATATATAGATATTGTCATATGATTACTTATGTTCAAGTGATGATCTATTCACAATGCAAAAGTATGAATCAGAAACCTTATTGAGAACCAACAAACTGTAACCTCAGTCATTGAAGCAATTGCAATTTATCATAACATCAGAAAGAGTCTATGTCAGAGCTAAAAAGCAAGTCCACATACTCAACTATCATCTAGTCCTTCATAGTTGCTAACACTCACGCAATACTTGTGGTTACGGAGTTTTAATCAAACATAGAGAAAGATAGGGGCTTATAGTTTCGCCCCACAACCTTTTACCTCGAGGGTAATGTCAACAATAATAACTCATGCCCCCTACATCCAATTAGATATATATATCAGGTTCTTTCCAACATGCTGGGCTTGCCAAAGGAAAAAATGAAAAAGGAAAGATGAAGATCACCATGACACTTGCATAAGGTAGAAGATAATAATACAAGATAGGCCCTTCGCAGAGGGAAGCAGAGGTTGCCATGCGCTTTTATGGTTGGATGCACAAAATCTCAATGCGGAAGAACGTCACTTTGTATTGCCCCTTGTGATATGAACCTTTATTATGCAGTCCGTCGCTTTTGTTGTTTCCACATCCCAAGATCGTATAAAGTTTATTTCTTCCACACTAATCATACATATTCAGAGCAATTCTTATTGCTTTGCACCGATGACAACTTACTTGAAGGATCTTACTCAATCCATAGGTAGATATGGTGGACTCTCATAGCAAAACTGGTTTAAGGGTATTTGGAACCACAAGTAGTATCTCTACTTGGTGCTGAGAATTTGGCTAGCAAGAGGGGGAAAGGCAAGCTCAACATGTTGGATGATCCATGACAACATACTTTATCTCAGATATAAGAAAACATAACCCATTACGTTGTCTTCCTTGTCCAACATCATCTCTTTAGCATGTCATATTTTGATGAGTGCTCCCAATCATAAAAGATGTCAATAATAGTATATTTATATGTGAAACCTCTCTTTCCTTATAACTTCCTATTAATTGCAACGATGACCAAAGCTATGTCTGCCAACTCCCAACAACTTTTAATCGTTACACTCTTTCTATGTGAAGTCATTACTATCAATAAGATCAATATGAACTTTTGTTTCTTCTTATTCTTTTCTATTTTCTTTTATTCACCCAAGATCATAGCAAGAAAATCAAGCCCTTGACTCAACACTAATCTTTATTATATAGCTCACGGACTCGATTACATAGAAAGATCATAAGGCAAAATTCAAAACTAGATCATGCCATAAACTTTATTCTACTAGATCAAAATACTACTAACAGGATCGAACTAAGGAAAACGGTAAAGATAGGCGTTGTGATTGTGATACGAGACCGGGGCACCTCTATCGGATTTCGGGTTCCGGCAGACCCTTGAGGTTCGAACACTAGGGTGCGCGCGGAGATTTCGCCTCCTACCTACCTGCACCCCTCCGCCTCGCTAAGATCTAAGCTATGGAAAGAACAACACAAGAGACACAGGGTTTATACTGGTTCGGGCCACCGTTGTGGTGTAATACCCTACTCTAGTGTGTGGTGTGGTGGATTGCCTCTTGGGCTGATGATGATGAACAGTACAAGGAAGAACAGTCTCGCGAGGGTCTGTTCTTGGTTGGGGGGGACGAACTGCTAGGAGGAGTTCATTCACCCTTCTCTCTCTCTCTGATTTCGATCTTCTCTTCTTCGTCCTTCCCCTCAACCCCTCTCTCGGATTTCGATCCCCTTCCTACTATGGTGGCTAGTCCTATTTATAGGGGACCTGGTCCTCTTCCCAAATATCGAGCGGGAAGGGAGCCAACAATGGCGGGCTAATTTGAAGGGGGACAGCTAGTACCAGCTATCCTGACAAAAGTAGTCTTCGCCTGCACAAAGCTCTGGTGGTGACGCCGTCTTGGGCTCCACGATGACCTCCATCTTGTAGTCCTCCTGGTCTTGGTCTTGTTGCACCGAAATGGCAACCTTTGCCTGATGCCTCGGTACTCCGCGGCTGCGCTTGCCCCCCTTGCACCAAAGGGGAAAGGAGGACACTGCGCGGGCTGGCACCCGCCTGGCGCCCTTGGTCGTCATGGCTCGCGTCACAGGCACCTCGTGCGGTACCCTGCCTTGATCTCTCCGCCTCCTTGCGAGCCAGCCTGATGAGGCCGTGCCTGAGGAAGCTCCGCGTCGTCCGCCCCGCGAGGCTTGGCCCCTCGCGAGGGTCTTGGGTCTGTGTTGGTGAAGATGGGCCGTGCTGGGCCCCCCTTTGAGCCACGCCGCAGGCCGCAGGCAGGCAAGTCTGGGGACCCCCGTTCCCAGAATGCCGACAGTAGCCCCCGGGCCCAAGGCGCGCCCATGCTTGGCCGTGTAGGGAGGCGAAAGGGCAAGAGCGAAGCGCCGCGGGCCCTATCAGCCTGCGGTCTTGGGCGCCGCGTGGCGGTTGATTGGACGTGGTCGTCTCCACTTCCCCATGGCGCCTCGGCAACTGCACGGATTGGACAAGTCCCTACATACAAAGCGGGTCATAATTACCTACGATCGTGGGGGCCGTCAGTTGGCCCTCGCCAGCTATAAGTATGGATCGGCGCGCGCGCCCTTCCAGTTCATCCCCCCTTGCTTCTCCTTCTTCTTCATGGCCCCGTCGAGGAGGTTCTTGGCCGCGGAAAAGGGGAAGGCTCGCCAGGTTGAGCATGCCTCTCCCCCGCCCAAGCGCGGCCGAGGGCGCCCTCGCAAACATCCTGTGGCCACCATGGCAGTTCCCCACGGCCGTGGAGATGATTTCCAGCATGGCGACGGGCGGACTGCTGCGGCCGAGGGGCACACTCCGGTCGCGCGTCCCCCTAGGCTACGCTTTCGCGCTGCACAGGTGCTGCCGGAGTTTGTCATGTGGTCGGCGGAGCCGACTAGCACCCGGCTTCCACTTCCTCGCTTCCTCCTCGGCGAGCTCCCGGCCGGCGCCCCGGGCGGCCTCTGGCTTCAGGCCGACGGCTGCTGCAGCCGGGCCTCATGGGCTTCACTGGAGGTCTCCGCAGCCGGGAGCCTGGCCCTGGCCCGCGGTTGGCAGACGTTTGCCCGCGCGCGTGGCCTGAGCCGTCGGTGCACCCTACACTTCAAGTTTGACGGTGATGCCACCCTCTACGTGAGGGTGTTTGGGGAAGATGGTCGCCGCACAGGGTGCTGCCCCGAGGACGACGACCGCGGCCGGGAACCCAGCTCCGACGATGATGGAGAGGATAGCGCTCGCGTGACTGGCGGCGCTCAAGGTTCCTCAAGCTTCTCCGGTTCTTCTTCAGGCGGCAACTCTTCTAGCGGTGGCCGTGGCCAGCCTCCACGCCGTTGTATCTGCTTGGGAGGTGGTAGCATGTCCGCCCGCCGTCGCGCCCCGATGAAGCGCGAGAGGGAGTCTGCCTGAGCCCTGGAGGCAGCTCGAGTCTTCCCTGCAGGCCGGTGTGAGGCGAGCTGCACCTGATTTGTTCTTTCTTTTCCTTTTTCCTACGTAAAAATACAGTAGTGTGGAGCCCCACGGGGCGTGTTTGGGTTATTGCTGTTAATCAACGTTTTGCTTCCGCTATCGTGCCTTCCGACTACGTGCCCGCGCGTGGATAGTTCCCGGCCCCAGTCATGAGGGGGCGACCGACCCAGGCCCTGTGTTCGTGTCGCGGTGCCCGTGGGGCACGGACTAGAGGGGTGCTCCTGTAATGGACCCAGGTCGCGAACCCTTTGAACGACGAGGACAGGAACACTCGCGAGGGCGCTCGGCTGCCCCCCCCCCTTGCGAGGCCTTGCACAAGAGAAATCGGGGCAGGAGAGTGAAAAGTCGAAGAACCACAAGCCAAAGACGGCAACAACTTCAATAAAACTTCGAATGAGAAGGAACAAGCCAACTGCGGAAAGCAAATGAAAAGCCGCGTCCGGCACCTAATCTAGTCTTCGACATCTTCTCACCAGCGTGGAGCTAAGTGCTGCCACTGGGCGTGGGAGGCAGCCCCAGGGCCTGAGGCTGGCGCTCCTGAGACTCCGGGGCGTGTACAACCCCAACTCATTATTACGTGAGAGTGTCATGGGTGGCGAGCTTCACAGGCGTTGGCCTTCTTCATAGGCTCCGGGCCTTTTCCAAAATGCGACGGCTTCACAGGCATTCGCCTTCTTCACAGGCTCCGGGCCTTTTCCAAAACGCGACAGCTTCACAAGCATTCGCCTTCTTCATAGGCTCTGGGCCTTTTCCAAAACGCGACAGCTTCACAGGCATTCGCCTTCTTCACAGGCTCTGGGCCTTTTCCAGAACGCGACAACTTCACAGGCATTCGCCTTCTTCACAGGCTCTGGGCCTTTTCCAGAACGCGACAGCTTCATAGGCATTCGCCTTCTTCACAGGCTCTGGGCCTTTTCTAGAACGCGACAGCTTCACAGGCATTCGCCTTCTTCACAGGCTCTGGGCCTTTTTAGGGGTAGAACCTCCGGAGGTGCTGGATGTTCCATGTGTTCTGGACCGGCACCCCCTCCTGAGTCTCCAAGCGCGCGGAGCTGGGCCTGGAAACATGAACAACTTTGAACGGGCCCTCCCACATGGGAGAGAGCTTGTGCAGCCCCTCCCTGGAGAGAACCCGACTGAGCACGAGGTCTCCTACCTCGAGAGTTCTGGGGTGGATGTTGCGGCAGTGATATCGCCGCAGTGCTTGTTGGTTCCTTGCCGCTCACAGCACGGCTTCTCGGTGATGTTCCTCCCCTAGCACGAGGTCCATCCCCCGCATGGCGTCCTGTTGCGCCTCGTCGAACGCCAGGACCCGTGCGGAGCGACGTCTGACCTCGTGAGGGAGACCGCTTCGTCTCCGTAGACCAGGAAGAACGGGGTCTCTCCAGTCGGCTTGGTCGCGGTTGTGTGGATGGACCACAACACGGACTGAAGCTCGTCGTACCAACCTCTGCCGCAGGCCTCCAGCTTCTTCTTGAATGTCCTGGTCTTGAGGCCCCTCAGGACCTCTGCGTTGGCTCGCTCGGCCTGGCCGTTGCTTCGGGGGTGCACCACCGAAGCGTAGCATATCTGCGTTCCAAGGTTAGCATAGTATGTTTTGAAGAGGTTACTGGTGAACTGCAAACCGTTGTCCGTGATGATGCGGTTCGGCACCCTGAGCCGGCTCACGATGCCCTTGATGAACTTGACCGCGGAACCCGCGGGAATGGTGCGGACAGCCTCTACTTCAGCCCACTTGGTGAACTTGTCCACGGCGATGTAGAGGTAGCGGTAGCCCCCTAGCGCCCGAGGAAACGGGCCCAAGATGTCCAGACCCCAGACCGCGAATGGCCACGAAAGGGGTATAGTCTGCAGGCCTCCTGCTGGCTGATGGATCTGCTTGGCGTGGAACTGGCAGGCCTCACAAGCTTTCACTAGTTCGACGGCGTCAGTGAGTGCGGTGGGCCAATAAAACCCACTGCGGAACGCCTTGCCGACGAGGGTCCGTGATGATGAATGATGTCCACAGTCTCCGCCGTGTATATCTTCCAGCAGTTCCTTCCCCTACTCCCTGGAGATGCAGCACAGGGATACATCGTTTGGTCGCTTCCGGTAGAGCTCTCCATCCTTGATGTAGTATGCCGTGGCCTGGCGTGCCACTCGCTCCGCTTCCTCCTCCTTCTCCGACAGGGTCCCTTGTGTTAAGTAACTCCGGAGCTCCGTGATCCAGCATCCCTCCTGAGGTTCCATCATCAGGAGCAGGCGTGCTCCTGAGGCCAGGCCACAGGCCGGAGCTCCTGAGGCAGGTGGCTGGGGGAGCTCCTCCCGAGGCTGAGCCGTGTTTGACAATGACGGCAGGGCAGAGGGCTTGAAGAGCCGCGCCTCGAAAACGCCAGGCTCCTGAGGTAATCGCCTGGACGCTCATTTGGCGATGTCGTCGGCCTCCTGATTGGTGCCACCGGGCACATGCTGCAACTCCAACCCCCAGAACTACTTCTCCATCCTGCGGACCTTCGCAAGGTAGGCTTCCATGTGCTCATCTTTCGGCTCGTACACCTTGTTGGAGAAATTGACAAGGAGCTGCGAATCGCCCTTGATGGTGAGGCGTTTCACCCCCAGGGAAGCTGCGGCCTTCAAGCCCGCTATTAAACCTTCATACTCCGCTATGTTATTGGAGACCTTTTCACCTTGCTGGAAACAGAGCTGCACAGCATAGTAGAGCTTGTCCTGAGTGGGCGATATAAGCACCGCCCCAGCCCCAGCGCCATGCCTGGAGAACGCCCCATCGAAGTACATGACCCAGCCTTCTTGCGCCTCGCTTCCCGGGGAGAGGGACCGATCCTTGTCGGCCTTGAGGCCTGGTGCCTCCGTCCATTCTGCAACAAAATCCACCAACATTGCTCCCTTGATGACTCTGGTCGTGCTGAATTCAAGCTGAAACGCTTGCAGTTCTATGTTCCACTCAGCGACCCTTCCAGCTGAGTTAGGGCTCCTGAGCACTCTCTCCAGGGGGTATGACGATACGACCTTGATGGGGTGACCCTGAAAATAGTGTCGCAACTTGCGCAAGGCCACCAGTAGCGCGAGGAGGAGTTTCTGAGGCATGGGGTACCGTGCCCTCGCATCCCGCAACACCGTGCTGACGAAGTACACTGGGTGCTCAACGAGGTTGGGTGCATCAGTGCTAGAGGCTCCCTTTGGAGACCATGGCGCCTCTTGAGGCGATGAGGCCTCCTGAGGCTGGCCATCTGGGAGAGGGGCCTCTTCCGCCTCCGGTGCACTCCCCTGCGGCGGCTGATCCTCCTCAGCCGCGGTGGCGGTTTCTGTGGGCCTTCCTTGTTCCTGTTTCGCCTTGTCCCGGGCTGCTGCTGCGGTTTTGATTCGACGCTCCTCTCTAACCGCCACCAGGGCTGCGCTGGCGGAGTAGGGAGTGGCGGCGAGGTAAAGCACCAGGGGCTCTTGAGGGCGCGGAGCCACCATGACCGGTGGGCTGGTCAGGTATCTCTTGAGATCCTGGAACGCCTTGTCGGCCTCTTCAGTCCACTCAAAGGGCCCCTTTCTCTTCATTAGCTGGAAGAAGGGTAGCGCTCGTTCCTCCAACTTGGAGATGAAGCGCCCTAGCGCGGTCACGCGCCCAGTGAGCTTCTGCATTTCTCTGAGGGTCTTTGGCGGGCTCATGTCTTCCACCGCATTGACCTTCTCCGGGTTAGCCTCGATGCCTCGGTGGGACACGAGGAAACCCAAGAGCTTGCCCGAGGGGACTCCGAACACACACTTCTCTGGGTTGAGCCGTAGGTTCACTGCGTTGAGGCTCGCAAAGGTTTCCTCCAGGTCTTGTATCAGGGTCCTGGCCTCCCGAGACTTTACCACAATGTCATCGACGTAAGCTTCAACATTCTTCCCGAGCTGCGGGCCCAAGGTGATGTGCATCAGCCGCTGAAAGGTTGCCCCTGCGTTACGCAGCCCGAATGGCATGCATGTGTAGCAGTACACCCCACACGGGGTTAGGAAGGCTCTCTTTTCGACGTCTACTACCGCCATCTTGATCTGGTGATACCCAGAGAAGGCATCCAAGAAGCATAGCAGGTCGCATTCCGCGGTGGAATCGACGATCTGGTCGATGCGGGGGAGCGGGAACGGATCTTGCGGGAATGCTTTGTTGAGGTTGGTGAAGTCGACACACATGCGCTCCTTCCCTCCCTTCTTTGGCACAACGACAGGGTTGGCCAACCAATCCGGGTATCAGACCTCGCGAATGACCCCAGCGGCTTCTAATTTGTGGGTCTCTTGGACGATGAAGGCCTGCTTTTCTGTGGACTACCGCCTAGCCTTCTGCTTCACAGGGCGCACGTTGGGGCACACGTTGAGGTGATGCTCGATTACACTCCTAGGGATCCCTGCTAACTGGTCAGGCTCCCAAGCGAATGCCTTCTTGTTTGCGCGGAGGAACCTGACTAGGGCCTCCTCCTGATCGGGTTCAAGGTTGGCGCCTATGGTGAAAGTGGCGTTGGTGGACCGGTCCTCATCGACGGGTATCTGCTTGGTTTCTGCCTTGTCTTGGGTGAACAACTGTTTCTTCTTGGCGGGTGCAGCCCCCTTGGGCTCGGGGGTCTCCAAGTCAGAGGGCTGTGCCGACGCCGCCGTCTTGAAGGCAAGCTTGAGCACCCGCAGCGCGTCTCCGGTGTCCCCATGCACGGTGAGGACACCGCTGTTCCCGGGCATCTTCATGAGGTTGTATGCCAGGTGTGTCGCGGCCATGAACTAGGCCAACGCTGGGTAGCCGAGGATGGCGTTGTAGGGGAGGCCGATGGGGGCGATGTCGAAGTCGACCAGCTCCGTGCGGAAGTTGTTGTAGGTGCCGAAGGTTACTGGGAGCCGGATCTGTCCCAAGGAGCTAGATGATCCGCCCCCAACGCCTGAGAAGGGCCGGCTGGGTTGCAGCCGTTCCAGGGGTATGCAGAGGAGGTTGAAGGCCTCGACCGAGAGCACGCTGAGGCCCGCACCGCCATCGATGAGAGTTCTAGTGACGGCCACCTGGCAGATGGTGGGGGTGCACAGCATGGGGAGCGCACCCGAGTAGGCCGAGTTGGAGGGGTGGTCCTCCGAGCTGAAGGTCAGGCCGGCCTTGGGCGCCGCCCGGTCCGGGAGAGCCCCCTGCCGCGTGGAAGCGACGCTGACCCGGCGGATGAACGGCTTGACATGGTGACTTGTAGGCGGCGCCTGCGAGCCGCCCAGGAGGGCCGCGACGACCGGGGGTGTTGGTGTAGCGCGATGGGCGGGGAAGAGGCTGCGGGGCTCTTCCCAAGAGGCCACGGAGGCTGCCGGCAGGTGGAGCAGCCATGTGCGCGGAGCGCCGGCGAGGGCCATGGGGAGCCGGTTGGCCATAACCCTATCGTCACCTCCAGCTTCAAGGAGGGCCTCCTCACTCGCCAGCAAGAAGGCCAGCGGATCTGTCGTGCCGCAGTAGCGCGGCGGCGTTGTTGGCTTGAACTTGTCCGGCCACCGTACCCGTTGCAGGGCTGGGGCCAGGGCTCGGAACCCCCTGGCCCCCGTGCTGGCACCGGCAGCCTGAGCGGGCGACGCGCTACTCATCGCGAGGCAGGCCGTGGCGGTGGCGGAAGAGAAAACTCCGGTGCACCCCTACCTGGCGCGCCAAATGTCGGATTTCGGGTTCCGGCAGACCCTTGAGGTTCGAACACTGGGGTGCGCGTGGAGATTTTGCCTCCTACCTACCTGCACCCCTCCGCCTCGCTAAGATCTAAGCTATGGAAAGAACAACACAAGAGACACAAGGTTTATACTGGTTCGGGCCACCGTTGTGGTGTAATACCCTACTCCAGTGTGTGGTGTGGTGGATTGCCTCTTTGGCTGATGATGATGAACAGTACAAGGAAGAACAGCTTCGCAAGGGTCTGTTCTTGGCTGGGGGGACGAACTGCTAGGAGGAGTTCAGTCACCCTTCTCTCTCTCTCTCTGATTTCGATCTTCTCTTCTTCGTCCTTCCCCTCAACCTCTCTCTCGGATTTCGATCCCCTTCCTACTATGGTGGCTAGTCCTATTTATAGGGGCCCTGGTCCTCTTCCCAAATATCGAGCGGGAAGGGAGCCAACAATGGCGGGCTAATTTGAAGGGGGACAGCTAGTACCAGCTATCCTGACAAAAGTAGTATTCGCCTGCACAAAGCTCTGGTGGTGACGCCATCTTGGGCTCCACAATGACCTCCATCTTGCAGTCCTCCTGGTCTTGGTCTTGTTGCACCGAAATGGCAACCTTTGCTTGATGCCTCGGTACTCCGCGGCTGCGCTTGCCCCCTTGCACCAAAGGGGAAAGGAGGACACTACGCGGGCTGGCACCCGCCTGGCGCCCTTGGTCGTCATGGCTTGCGTCACGGGCACCTCATGAGGTACCCCGCCTTGATCTCTCCGCCTCCTCGCGAGCCAGCCTGGTGTGGCCGTGCCTGAGGAAGCTCCGCGTCGTCCGCCCTGCGAGGCTTGGCCCCTCGCGAGGGTCTTGGGTCTATGTTGGTGAAGATGGGCCGTGCTGGGCCCCCCTTTGAGCCACGCCGCAGGCCGCAGGCAGGCAAGTCTGGGGACCCCTGTTCCCAGAACGCCGACAGTAGCCCCCGGGCCCAAGGCACGCCCGGACTTGGCCGTGCAGGGAGGCAGAAGGGCAAGGGCGAAGCGCCGCGGGCCCTAACAGCCTGCGGCCTTGGGCGCCGCGTGGCGGTTGATTGGACGTGGGCGTCTCCACTTCCCCATGGCGCCTCGGCAACTGCACGGATTGGACAAGTCCCTGCATGCAAAGTGGGTCATGATTACCTGCGATCGTGGAGGTCGGCGGTTGGCCTTCGCCGGCCATAAGTATGGAACGCGGCGCGCCCTTCCAGTCCATCCCTCCTTGCTTCTCCTTCTTCCCGGTCCTTGCTCCATCTTACTGCGATGGCTCCGATCCACCGGTTCTCGACGGCAGAGAAGGAAAAGGCTCCCCGAGAGGAACCAGACCCGCTCTCGCCGAAGAAACGGCTCGTCCTCCATGGCTCGGACGAGGGGGCCCATCAGGTGGTGTCGAGGCCTTGGTGCGAGCGGGCACCGCCGAGGTTCCCGCTTCCCTTGTACGCCCACATCGAGGGCCCTAAAGGAGCTGATGCTGATCGCCACTGGTGGCGCCGCCGTCGGTGCCGATGGGTCACGAAGGTGTGGGTCGTCCCCCCTGGGGTCCACACCGAGGGCTCCTCCCGAGAGTTTGTGCTCCACGTCGCCATGCCTCCTCGGTCTTGGATTCGCCTTCCTCCCTTCTTCGCCTCCATCATCCCGCAGGGAGAACTCCTGGAGCTTTGGCTGCAGCACGCCGGCTGCAGCGCCCTCGCGACCGAGGCAGAGGTCGTGGTCGTTGCCCTGGGCGAGGTATTCATGACTCGAGGCTGGAGCGAAATTGCCCGGGTTTGCAGGACAAGAGGCGCCTTCACGATCCACTTGGAGTACGACGGTGCTTCGATGATGTTCTTCAAGGTCTTTGATGCGAACGGGTGCCGGCTGGAGTGCTGCCCTGGGAGAGGTGGCCAGGACCCTGCTGCGGCGAGGACTGGGCCCGCCAACCGCTCCCTTGGCGGCTCCTCAGGTGGTGGAGGCGTCGAAGGTTCCAGCGACTTCGGCAAGCTCTTTGCGACTTCGGAGATGAGCGACGACAGCTACGAGCCCTCGAGCCGGCGCCGCTCCTGGAGCAGGGCGGGCTCGTCAGGCCGCCGCCGACTCTGATCTGGATGGGGTTGGCGGCGGTGCTTGACAGCCCACTGTTGATGATGGCGTCTTTTGCAGGGGCGCGCGTAGTTAGTGTCCCTTTAGGATTTGTTCCCTGCGAGGAATCGAAGACGCGTCCCGTGGGGGCTTGTAAGGTGCCTATGATCCTGTTTTGTTAATATAACCCTTGTCGTAGAATTGTGCGAGTTGCTCATTCCGTCTTAGCTCAGTCCTCCCTTTCAAACCTCACGAGGGCTTGGTGCTCTGCGCCGATAGGTCCCAGTCCCAAGGCGGCTTCAGCCGTCGCTGGTATGCCAGGTCGCGATGCCGTGGTCAAGGCCAGGAGGTGAGCGACCCGGAGTACGGTAAGATCCCCTGAGTCGCGATGCTCAGGAGGTCCCCTTTGGCGCTCAAGCAGCCGTTGTTCGGTGAGAAAGGAGAGCAGCGTCGCTAAAGCGGGATTGCATTAGGTGCGGGGATGGTGCCACGGTAGCTGGCGCTTCCGGGTGGTGACTTATCTCGAGAATCAGGGGCCGCTCTCTGGTGTGTCGCCGGGTCCGTGCATCGGCAGGCGCGAGGTTGCTTGGCGAGGTCCTCGTGTGTCCCTCCCCTCTCACCCTTGCTCCCCTTTCTGCTCTACGTCCTCGGGTTCCCGGTCCTTGAGCGAGTCTCAGCCGTCGCTGGTATGCCAGGTCACGATGTCGTGGACAAGGCCAGAGGGTGAGGGCTGGAGAGCCAGTAGGAGCCCTAAGTCGCGATGCTCAGGCACCCCCCTTTAACGTGCAAGCAGTTCGCGCGGATGAGAGTGGAGGAGACACCGCAAGGGCCTCGCCTGACGCAGCTCCTTTAAGAGATCATGTAGACCCATCAGAGAAAGAATGAGGGGTTGCCATGACAATTGATAGTCAGCCGTTGGTTGCTTCCGAGGGGTAATGAGGCACTGAAGGCTTGACGAGGTGGCGCCATGCGGGGCTGCCGCGGCCAGAGCTCAGCCATCCAGGTTTGTCGGTGTTGCAGGGACGGACCCATGCGCAAGCGTCGTGCCGTTTGGGAGCAGTTCCGTCAGTTGAGCGGGCAACTAGGTCAAGCACATTAGCCGCGAAGGAGTGGATTCATTCAAATAGACGCTGGGAAGGCGGACATCACTGGGTCAGGCCCGAGCGACTTGGGGATCATGCAGCCTGAGGGGCTCCCCCAACAAGGTAAGCTAACAACATGAAATATAAGGGATACACGCCGCAGGGACGGACCCACGCGGCCTGGGAATAATTCAGCCCTGGGGGGCGCTCCCAGCTGGAAGTGAAACTTGAAAGATGTCACCTGATGACGTTGAGGACGAAGGGGTGTTGGTGTAGTAGACTCGGTGGGCTGCTGAAGTCGATCCTCACGAGCCCCCAGGCCCAGGGGCCTCGAGAGGCTCCGGAGGCACTGGCGGCTCCTCGCGGACCATCTCCATCTCCGCCAGGCCTGCGGAACGCCTGGCCTCTTGTGCCTCCGTGATGCCCCTCATGAGGCGCTGGTACGTGGCAGCCGCGTTCGGCAAGCCGTAAGGCATGCGAACGTAGCTGTGGGGTGGACCTCCGCAGCGCCCCACTCGCGAGGGCCAGAGGCGCTCCAGAGAGGCGACTCGGTTGAGCCCTGGTATGTCGATGCAGACGCGCAGCCCACCATCCTCGCCTGGATGGGGAGCCACTGCTGGTAGGCGGCGGCCGCCTTTCATGACTCTTGACTCCTGTAGCTCTTGAATGGCCTTGCTGAGGAACTTCTGAGGGTCTGGCTCTCCTTGCCTTGCTCCTTCTTGAGGGAAATGTGCTTCGAAACACGCCTCCATGTGGTGCCCAAGCGCCTCCCTCGTGACCCTAGCTAGGTCGGTGGCCCTCTAGGGGAGAGCCCCCGAGCCCTACCTGAGGAGGGCGTCGGGCGCGCTTTCCTATGTGATGGAAGGAGGTTCCCTCTGGGCAGGCACGGGCCCAGAGGGGCCTGCCTCCTAAGGGGCCGAGCCGGACAATGTCTTGTTCTTCTTGGGGGCGGTCTCGGGAAGCCTCTTGCTTCCGCGATCCGGGTCTTCCAGTGACGCGGCCTGAAAGGCACGTTCCAGGGAACACACCGCGTCCTTCTCTTCACAGGGCACCGTGATGACTCCGCCACTTCCTGGCATCTTGAGGACGTTGTAGCCGTGGTGAGTTACAGCCATGAACTTGGCCAGTGCTGGGTACCCAAGGATGGCGTTGTACGGCAGGCGAATGTGAGCGACGTCGAAGTCGATTAGCTCGGTGCGGTAGTTGTCGCATGCCCCGAAGGTGACAGGGAGGCGGACCTACCCAATTGGGACCGTGGAGCCATCGGTGATTCCGGAGAAAGGCTTGGCTGGCTGAAGCTGGCTGTAGGGCACTTGGAGATTGTTGAATGTCTCCACGGACAGGACGTTGAGCCCTGCCCCGCCATCGATGAGGGTCCTGGTGACCACCACGTTGCTGATGATTAGGGAACAAAGCATCGGGAGGACTCCGGCTGTAGCCGCACACTTGAGCTGATCTGCTGAGCTGAACGTGATGGCGCACGCCGACCACCTGAGAGGGCGCGTGGCTTCGAGCTTGGGGAGGACTGCATTCACTTCGCGGGCGAAGTGCTTGAAGATGCGTTGAGAGGTTGGGGCTTGAGCCCCGCCCAAGATGCAGGCGATCGCGCGCGGCTCCTGAAAGCCCCCAGCCCCCTCATCCTGGTGGTGGTCCTCGTTTCACCTTGGCTGCGGCGGCAGCGGAGGGAGGCCTGCGTTGCCTTGCGGGCGATCCTCGCGAGGCTGATCCCTCCAGTCTCCCTCGCAAGGCGGGTCTTGCCAGCGATCCTCGCAAGGTTGATTGCGCCACCCTTGGCGCGGGCCACGGTCTTCCCGGCGTCCTGCGTTCCTTCCTCCTCCTCGGCCGTAGCCCCGGTCACCGCGGTCGGGGCGACGGCCGATCCTTCCTTCTCACACGGCTCGGAGCTCTTGACATTCGTTGGTGTTGTGGGTGTGGAGGTCGTGGTACACACAGTACGGACTGCCCTTGGAAGGTTCGGGCTGATCTCTGCCCCGCTTGGTGTCTGGTTCTGTCGCGAGCACGGCAGCCCCCTTGCGCTTCACATCCTTGGCCTTGGGCTTCTTCTCTTCTGGGTCTGCGGCAGGCAGCACGAGGAGGGAGAGATGCCCTTCCTCAGCCCTGGCACACTTGGTTGCCAAGTTAAACAACTCCAAGGAAGTGTACAGGTCTTCATGCATCGCCAGCTCCTCCTTCATCTTGACATCGCGCACGGCGTCGGAGAAGGCTGAGATGATGGCCTCCTCAGTCACCCTAGGAATCTTGAGGCATGCGGTGTTGAAGCGCTGGATGTACTTCTGCAGGGTCTCCCCGGGTTGTTGCTTGATGCGGCGCATGTCGCTCATGGCGGGTGGCCGGTCGCGAGTACCTTGGAAGTTGGCGATGAAGCGGGTGTGCATCTCGTCCCAGGAGGAGATCGTGCCTGGAGCCAGGTTCAGGAGCCAGGTGCGGGCCCCGTCCTTGAGCGCCATGGGAAACCAGTTCGCCATGACCTTCTCGTCTCCGCTGGCAGCTTTGATACCCAGCTCATAGAGCTGGAGGAACTCCGCAGGGTCAGCTGTGCCGTCGTAACGAGGAGGCAGGTCTGGCTTGAACTTGTCGGGCCACGCGACGCTGCGTAGCTCGGTGGTGAAGGCACGGCAGCTTGCTGTGGCCACGGGAGGCCTTGGGTGACCGAGAGCTTGGTCTTGCGTGTCCCCACGCGCTGCAGCTGGGAGCAGCGCAGGGTCTTGACGTCCAGGAGCAGGAGCATGGTCGCGACGTGCTGGAGCAGGGAGCACTCGGGCAGCTTCTTGCGGGCGAGGGACTTCCTGGCAGCTCTGCTCTTGCCGCGCTGGCACCTAACGGAGCGGGTTCCGCCCAGGGACCACGCGCCTTGGAGCCATGGCGCCTTCCTGAGGAGGAGGCGGCTGGGGCACCGCCGGAGCTTCGTTGCCCGCGCAGGGCGGGGTGCGGTGCAGCGGAACGGACGGTGCAGGAGAGCCCCCTGCGGCGCGGACGAGCTCGGCGACGTGGTCGAGCCATTCTTCGTAGACGTCGTCGACGGGACGGTAGCGCAGGAGCTCGTTTGCCGCGATGAGCGCAGCTCGAGCCTCCATGGGTGCGCGGAGCGTGCGGGACGAAGAACCAGCCGGGGTGAGCGAGGGAGTTGCGGTGCGGCCATCTTGCCGCACGGACGGATGTTGAGACGATGCTTGCTGCTCGTCCCCTGCCGGGCCGGTGGCGGCGTTGACGGCAGGTGACGGGGAACGGTGAGGACGCCCGCCGATAGGAGCCGTCTAGGCGATGCGGGAAGCGAGAGCGGCCCGGCGCTCGGCGTGGGCCCGACGAGCGTCAGACATGGGCGCGATGGTCGGAGGAGAACGGGGTGGTGGAAGACGAATTCCGGCGCACCCGTACCTGGCGCGCCAAATGTCGGATTTCGGGTTCCGGCAGACCCTTGAGGTTCGAACACTGGGTGCGCATGGAGATTTCGCCTCCTACCTACCTGCACCCCTCCGCCTCGCTAAGATCTAAGCTATGGAAAGAACAACACAAGAGACACAGGGTTTATACTGGTTCGGGCCACCGTTGTGGTGTAATACCCTACTCCAGTGTGTGGTGTGGTGGATTGCCTCTTGGGCTGATGATGATGAACAATACAAGGAAGAACAGCCTCGCGAGGGTCTGTTCTTGGCTGGGGGGGGGACGAACTGCTAGGAGGAGTTCAGTCACCCTTCTCTCTCTCTCTCTCTCTCTCTCTCTCTCTCTCTCTCTCTGATTTTGATCTTCTCTTCTTCGTCCTTCGCGGATTTCGATCTCCCTCAACCTCTCTCTCGGATTTCAATCCCCCCTCCTACTATGGTGGCTAGTCCTATTCATAGAGGCCCTGGTCCTCTTCCCACATATCGAGCGGGAAGGGAGCCAACAATGGCGGGCTAATTTGAAGGGGGAGTTTCAGGACTTTTGGAGTTGTGCAGAATAGGTCTCTAATATTTGCTCCTTTTCAGCCCAGAATTCCAGCTGCCGGCATTCTCCCTCCTTATGTAAACCTTGTAAAATAAGAGAGAATAGCCATAAGTATTGTGACATAATGTGAAATAACAGCCTATAATGCAATAAATATCGATATAAAAGCATGATGCAAAATGGACGTATCAACTCCCCCAAGCTTAGACCTTGCTTGTCCTCAAGTGAAAGCCGATAACAATAAATATGTCCCCATGTTTAGAGGTAGAGGCATCGATAAAAATAAAATACGGACATGAAGGGATCATGATTATTCTCATAACAGCAACATATATAGATATTGTCATATGATTACTTATGTTCAAGTGATGATCTATTCACAATGCAAAAGTATGAATCAGAAACCTTATTGAGAACCAACAAACTGTAACCTCAGTCATTGAAGCAATTGCAATTTATCATAACATCAGAAAGAGTCTATGTCAGAGCTAAAAAGCAAGTCCACATACTCAACTATCATCTAGTCCTTCATAGTTGCTAACACTCACGCAATACTTGTGGTTACGGAGTTTTAGTCAAACATAGAGAAATATAGGGGCTTATAGTTTCGTCCCACAACCTTTTACCTCGAGGGTAATGTCAACAATAATAACTCATGCCCCCTACATCCAATTAGATATATATATCAGGTTCTTTCCAACATGCTGGGCTTGCTAAAGGAAAAAATGGAAAAGGAAAGATGAAGATCACCATGACACTTGCATAAGGTAGAAGATAATAATAAAAGATAGGCCCTTCGCAGAGGGAAGCAGAGGTTGCCATGTGCTTTTATGGTTGGATGCACAAAATCTCAATTCGAAAGAACGTCACTTTATATTGCCCCTTGTGATATGAACCTTTATTATGCAGTCCGTTGCTTTTGTTGTTTCCACATCCCAAGATCGTATAAAGCTTATTTCTTCCACACTAATCATACATATTTAGAGCAATTCTTATTGCTTTGCACCGATGACAACTTACTTGAAGGATCTTACTCAATCCATAGGTAGATATGGTGGACTCTCATAGCAAAACTGGTTTAAGGGTATTTGGAAGCACAAGTAGTATCTCTACTTGGTGCTGAGAATTTGGCTAGCAAGAGGGGGAAAGGCAAGCTCAACATGTTGGATGATCCATGACAACATACTTTATCTCAGATATAAGAAAACATAACCCATTACATTGTCTTCCTTGTCCAACATCAACTCTTTAGCATGTCATATTTTGATGAGTGCTCCCAATCATAAAAGATGTCAATAATAGTATATTTATATGTGAAACCTCTCTTTCCTTATAACTTCCTATTAATTGCAATGATGACCGAAGCTATGTCTGCCAACTCCCAACAACTTTTAATCGTCACACTCTTTCTATGTGAAGTCATTACTATCAATAAGATCAATATAAACGTTTGTTTCTTCTTATTCTTTTTCTATTTTCTTTTATTCACCCAAGATCATAGCAAGAAAATCAAGCCCTTGACTCAACACTAATCTTTATTATATAGCTCACGGACTCGATTACATAGAAAGATCATAAGGCAAAACTAAAAACTAGATCATGCCATAAACTTTATTCTACTAGATCAAAATACTACTAACAGGATCGAACTAAGGAAAACGGTAAAGATAGGAGTTGTGATTGTGATACGAGACCGGGGCACCTCCCCCAAGATTGGCAGTTGCCAAGGGGAGTGCCCATACCCATGTGATTATATCTCCTTGGTTGGTGAAGAAGGTGGAGGTGTTGTTGATGATGCGGGCTTGTCATCCATCTTCCAAGGCATAGGTTCACCATCATAGAAGGATGATCGAGTCTCCGGAATCCTCGAATCTGCAGCCAAACTCATTCTTTTGAATCTATATTCATACTCACAGTTTTGGTTTTGCAGGTCAGAGATTTGGGCTTGGAGGTGCTCGATCTTCTCATGTAGCTTGAAGATGGCCTCCTCGGTGTTCTTGGCATCCAGCTTGTAGTTGTTAGTGAACTCTGCGAGCATCGTGCGGCTAGCGTTGATTCCACGCTCCACCATCCCCTGGCACTTGAAAACTTGTTGCTCCATTGCTTCGAGCCTCGTCTCCACGCTTCCGGTTCCCTTTGGTCCCGCAGCATCGCGGATGTGCAGCAACCCATCACGCATCTCAATGGTTTGAGGGTGTCGCAGCACCTCCGCGAGGTAAGGGTTGATGACCTTCTCGAAGAACTTGTCCTTGGAAGCACTTGGGGACGTCATGATAATCTAGATCTGTCAGAAAAACAGCTCGAAACAAGAACAGAGAATATTTGCGTGATACGGGAGTCAAAACCTTCGAGAGAATATATAGTGAATTTTTACCGACCAAAATACGTATCGTGTAAGAAAACGGAGTCCGGAAGGCACACGAGGTGCTCACGAGGTAGGGGGCGCGTCCAGGGGGCTAGAGCGCACCCTCCACCCTCGTGGGGCCCTCATGTACTTCCCAGACTGCTACTTAATTTTCTATTTTTCTAAATATTCCAAAACGGAGAAATATTGCCTTAAAAATTGTTTTGGAGTTGGTTTACTTACCATACCACATACCTATTTCTTTTTGGAGTCTGAAACGTTCTGGAAAGTGTCCCTTATGTATTCCTCCGGGGTTACGATTTCAATAATATTGGTTTCAACATTTATGGGATTACCTGAGATATAATGTTTGATTCTTTGACCGTTTACCACCTTCGGATTTGTGCCTTTGGAGTTGTTGATTTTTATGGCACCGGAACGATAGACCTCCTCGATAACATAGGGGCCTTCCCATTTAGAGAGAAGTTTCCCTGCAAAAAATCTTAAACGAGAGTTGTATAGCAATACATAATCACCTACATTAAACTCACGCTTTTGTATCCTTTTGTCATGCCATCTTTTAACCTTTTCTTTAAACAACTTGGCATTTTCATAAGCTTGGGTTCTCCATTAATCTAGAGAGCTAATATCAAATACCTCTTTTAACCGGAAAGTTTGAAATCATAATTGAGCTCTTTAATAGCCCAATATGCCTTATGTTCTAGTTCGAGAGGTAAGTGACATGCTTTTCCATATACCATTTTATACGGAGACATACCCATAGGATTTTTATATGCAGTTCTATAGGCCCATAATGCATCATCAAGTTTCTTGGACCAATTCTTTCTAGACCTATTGACAGTCTTTTGCAAAATTAATTTGAGTTCTCTATTACTCAATTCTACTTGACCACTAGACTGTGGGTGATACGGAGATGCAATTCTATGATTGACGTCATATTTAGCAAGCATTTTACGGAAGGCACCATGAATAAAATGTGAACCACCATCAGTCATTAAATATCTAGGGACTCCAAACCTCGGAAAAATAACTTCTTTAAGCATTTTAATAGAAGTGTTATGATCAGCACTACTAGTTGGAATAGCTTCTACCCACTTAGTCATGTAATCAACAACAACTAAAATATGTGTATATCCATTAGAGGCGGGAAAAGGTCCCATATAATCAAAGCCCCGAACATCAAACGGTTCAATAACAAGTGAATAATTCATAGGCATTTCTTGACGTCTACTAATATTACCAATTCTTTGACATTCATCACAAGATAGGACAAACTTACGGGCATCCTTGAAGAGAGTAGGCCAATAAAAACCGGATTGCAATACCTTATGTGCAGTTCTATCTCCCGCGTGGTGTCCTCCATAAGTTTCGGAGTGGCACTTGCGTAGGATCTGTTCCTGTTCATGCTCAGGTACACAACGTCTAATAACACCATCTACTCCTTCTTTATAAAGATGTGGGTCATCCCAAAAGTAATGTCTCAAATCATAGAAGAACTTTTTCTTTTGTTGGTATGTGAAGCTAGGTGGTATGAATTTAGCAACAATGTAATTAGCATAATCAGCATACCAAGGAGTACTATGAGAAGTATTTATGACATTTAATTGTTCATCAGGAAAGCTATCATCAATAGGTAGTGGGTCATCAAGAACATTCTCTAACCTAGATAAGTTGTCTGCAACGGGGTTCCCAGCTCCTTTTCTATCAACAATATGCAAATCAAATTCTTGTAGCAAGAGAACCCATCTAATAAGTCTAGGTTTAGCATCTTTCTTCTCCATAAGATATTTAATAGCAGCATCATTAGTGTGGATAGTTACTTTAGAATCAACAATATAAGGTCTGAACTTCTCACAAGCAAATACAACTGCTAAAAGTTCTTTTTCAGTAGTAGCATAATTTCTTTGAGCATTGTCTAGGGTCTTACTAGCATAATGGATAACATTTAATTTCTTATCAACTCTTTTCCCTAGAACAGCACCTATAGCATAATCGCTAGCATCACACATAATTTCAAAGGGTAAATTCCAATCAGGTGGCTGAATAATAGGTGCAGAGACTAATGCTTTCTTAAGTATTTCAAATGCTTCTACACAATCATCATCAAAGACAAATGGTATATCTTTTTGTAATAAATTAGTCAGAGGCCGATAAGTTTTTGAGAAGTCCTTAATGAACCTCCTATAAAATCCGGCGTGACCAAGGAAACTTCTTATACCTTTGATGTCCTTGGGACATGGCATCTTTTCAATAGCATCAACCTTGGCTTTACCAACTTCAATACCTCTTTCAGAAACTTTATGCCCCCAGACAATACCTTCATTAACCATAAAGTGGCACTTTTCCATATTCAAGACATTATTAGTTTCTTCACATCTCTGCAAAACTCGATCAAGATTGCTCAAGCAATCATCAAAAGAAGATCCATAGACGGAAAAGTCTTCCATGAAAACCTCACAAAACTTTTCACAAAAGTCAGAGAATATAGCCATCATGCATCTTTGAAAGGTAGCAGGTGCATTACATAAACCAAAAGGCATACGTCTATAAGCAAAAGTACCAAAAGGGCATGTAAAAGTAGTCTTAGATTGATCTTTAGCTGACACAGGTATTTGAGAGAAACCAGAATAACCATCTAGAAAGCAGTAATATGTATGTTTGCATAATATTTCTAGCATTTGATTGATAAAAGGTAATGGGTAATGATCTCTCTTAGTGGCCTTATTTAATTTGCGAAAATCAATTACCATCCTATAACCTGTAATAATTCTTTGTGGAATCAATTCATCTTTATCATTAGGAACAACAGCAATACCTCCCTTCTTAGGGACACAATGAACAGGACTTACCCACTGACTATCAGCAACGGGGTAAATTATACCTGCCTCCAGAAGCTTTAGTATTTCTTTTCTTACCACTTCTTTCATTTTAGGATTCAGACGTCGTTGAGGATCACGAACTGGTTTGGCATCTGCTTCCAAATTTATTTTATGTTGACATAGAGTGGGACTAACGCCCTTAAGATCATCAAGAGTGTATCCAATAGCAGCATGGTGCTTCTTCAGAGTTTTCAATAATCTTTCTTCTTCATGCTCTGAAAGGTTAGCACTAATAATAACATGATATATCTTCTTTTTATCAAGATAAGCATATTTAAGATTATCAGGCAACAGTTTAAGCTCAAACACGGGATCACCCTTAGGTGGACGGGGATCCCCTAGGATTTCAACAAGCAAATTATGTTTCAGAATAGGTTCCTGTTTAAAGAATACTTCATCTATTTCCCTTCTTTCATTCATAAACATATCATTCTCATGGTCTAGCAAATATTGTTCTAAAGGATCACTAGGAGGTACAGCAATAGAAGCAAGACCAATTGAAAGGGCATTTCCTTACTTTATGTTTTGGATGATGATGACAACCCTTTGTTGGTCTAATCGTGTGCTATATGTTTCAGGTTCTCGATGCTTAGGCTTACATCGGATTGCTATTGCCTCTCGTAGGAAAAGATCAAAGACGTGTCCTCTACGCTTTTATTTTCTTTGGTCGTAGAGTACCCGTACTATCAAGAGGGAATCCTCTTTAGGAAGCTCTGGGGGAATCTTTTCACGTACACTTTCCTCACCCCTCATTTGTCTTCCTCAGTTGTGAGAGAGAGTGCTCCCCTTATCTTTCCTTCTGTTTTCTGCTCTTCCCAGCGGTTGTACCGCCCCCTGGAGCGGTTGTACCGCTGGACCTTGTCGCTCTCCAGCTTTTACCGAGCGGTTGTACCGCTGCCTCCGGGCGGTGGTACCGCCACCTTGCTCAAAAAAGGCTAGGGCGGTGGTTCCGGCCATGCACCGCTCAAGGTTCTGTTTTGATGCGGTTCTCGGGCGGTGGTGGCCCGGTTGATCCGGTTGATCCTCGTTGACCAGTACCACCGGTGGTCTGAGCGGTTCTTCCGCTCAGAACTTCGCCGTCCAAGAGATCAAGGCCATGCGGTTGTTCTGGTCCTACACCGCTCAAGTACCGGTCTCGTCTCTGTGCTGAGGCGGTAGTTGTGCGGTGGCTGGGCGGTTGGTCCGGTCATTTTTCTTAACCGGTACTACCGCCCAGTGGCCCGGTTGTACCGCCTGGTAGGGTTCTGCAGCTACACCGTGAGTCCCGGTTGTACCGGGACAAGGACCGGTTGTACCGATGCGGGGCTGAAAACGCAGCAACGGCTGGATTTTTAGGGTTACTATATAAGAGTGTTTCTCCCACCTACCACTCTTACCTTTGACCTCTCTCACTCCACCATTAATGCACTTCAAGCTCGCTTGCCCGATCTCTCTCTCTCTAGCCACTCAAACTTGTTGATTTGCTAGGGATTGAAGGAGGAGACCTAGATCTGCACTTCCACCAAAGGATATTTGCTTCCCCCATACTTTCTTGTGTGGATTTTGTTACTCTTGGGTGTTTGAACACCCTAGACGGTTGAGGTCACCTCGGAGGCATATTCCATTGTGGTGAAGCTTCGTGGTTTCGTTGGGAGCCTCCAATTAAGTTGTGGAGAGAGCCCCAACCTTGTTTGTAAAGGTTCGGTCACCGCCTTCAAGGGCACCAATAGTGGAATCACGACATCTCGCATTGTGTGAGGGCGTGAGGAGAATACGGTGGCCCTAGTGGCTTCTTGGGGAGCATTGTGCCTCCACACCGCTCCAACAGAGACGTACTTCCTCTCAAAGTGAAGGAACTTTGGCAACACATCCTCGTCTCCACCGTCTCCACTCTTGGTTATCTCGTGCCTTTACTTGTGCAAGCTTATTTGTATCATATCTCTTGCTTGCTTGTGTTCCTATCCTTGTTGCATCATATAGGTTGCTCACCTAGTTGCATATCTAGACAACCTACTTTGATGCAAAGTTTAAATTGTTAAAGAAAAGCTAAAAATTGTTAGTTGCCTATTCACCCCCCTCTAGTCAACCATATCGATCCTTTCAATTGGTATCAGAGCCTCGTATCTTTATTAAGGACTTTACCGTCCGAAGAGTATGGTTGATACCGTAGACGGTGTGGAGGAACACTCCAGTGTGAATCCGACCTCGTCTACGGGCGATGGGGGAACCTCGGTCTCTCATGAGGAGTTTAATGTGGCCTTGGAGACATTGAAAACCTCCATGACAACCGAGGTTGAAAGCATGTTTACTAAATTCCTTGAGGGGCTTAAACTATCCACCGCACCATTGAAAGTGGGTGATCCCACCGACAAGGTGACGGATGCTATCTCCGATAAGGGGGAAGCTAGTAGTGAAAAGGCTCCTTCTTCTAGTGGTAAAAATGGCACCGGCATCTTTGCTCACGTGGAACCACCGATTGTTTATGGTGGACCGGTTCCTTCCACTCATTTGAATCATGCCGGTCCTCCCCCTAAGATTGTGAAAAATGAGGACTTTGATTCTTGGGTTTACCGCTTTAAACGTCATTTAAATCATGTGAACACTAACCTTTGGAGAATCATTGAAGAAGGTTTCTATCCGCATGATCCAAGCAACTTCACTCCTCGAGAAGTCGCGGATAATCAATTCAATGAGAATGCTCTCTTCATCATTCAAGATGCAATTCCACCCAAAGACCTACCTCATCTTCGTCCCTTCGCCTTGGCCAAAGATGCATGGCATTGTGTTGTCTCTCTCTATCGGGCAAGCGCAAGCATTCAACGCTCCAACTATGAAGTGGTGCAAGATGAGGCCGATGAGTTTGCAATGAAAGAAGATGAAGAACCTCGTGAGCTTCAGTGGAGAGTAACCAAACTCGCGGTCTCACTACGAGATCACGGGAGCAAGGACACGGATGACAATTGGATCAAGCGCAAATTCCTCAAGGCAATGATGCCCTACCACAAGGCCATGTCCTCCGTCATTCGTCAAAGACCAGACTTCCACACTTTGACCTCAAGCAAAGTGTTGGATGAGTTTGTGGCCATGAACATTTTGGACAAGACCACCGACAATGCGGTGCTTCGTTCTCAAAGGGCAAAGAAGCCTAACCTTGCATTGAAGGCCAAGCTCACCATTGAAGAAGAAGAAGAGGAAGAAGAGGAGAGCAACCCCGAAGATACGAAGTATGCGTATCATGAACACATGGCACTTGCTTCAAGGCAATTTTGGAGCAAGAAAAACTCGAGGCAAAACTTTAGCAAAAACAACTCAAGTGGCACGAAGAGCAAGCAACGTGTAAGGACTTGCTACAATTGTGGCAACGTGAGTCATTTTGTTGCGGAGTGCCCGTATGAGAAGAGGGAAGACAATGGTGGCAAGCTCATCCGAAAGGACAAGGCCAAGTCGTTCCCCAACAAGAGCAACTTCACCAAGAAGACTCCTCCCAAGGCATTGGTGGTACAAGAAGAGTACAATGAGGATGATGACGATGATGCAGGTGATGAGTTGGTTGCCATGGCCTCCGTTGACATTGCGACGACTCCACGGGTGTCTCTCTTCGACTCACCCAATGAGAGCATCACCGCCAAGTGTCTCATGGATAAAGCCACCAACAAGGTAACCCCCAACATCAAAACTACCATCATTAATCATCCTTCTTCGATGGATAGCATTAATGAACTTGAGGGAGCTAATGTGGAGGCAAATGAGTTTGAGGCCTTTATGGGCAAACTTAAGGGAAAATCCAAGAAGCACTTTGTTGCTCTCTTGGAACATCTTGGTGAAGCCAATGACATGATCGAGGCTCACGAAGACACCATCACTAAGATGGAAGGGCATATCCGTGACTATGCCGATGAGATTTCGGATCTTTCCAATGCTCTTGAGGAAGAGCGTGGTCTTCGTTTGGCTCTTGAGGAGTCACACAACGAAGATCATGCTAAATTAAAGAAAGATCTTGATCATGCTCGTGTTGTTTCTCGTGTGCTAAATTCCGAGAAGGCCGAACTTGGGGTTGATCTTGCTAGACTCAAAGAGGAGTTTGATATACTTGACAAGGCCCACAAGGCCTTGAAGGGTATTCACGCTAGTCTCAAGGAGTCTCATGATCAACTCCAAGTGAAGCTAACTAAGGAGAAAGCCACATTTCCTCGTATGGTTTTAATTGATAATGCAAATGCTACTAACCCGTGTTGTGAGCATATACATCTTGTTGAGGAAAATGCTAAGTTCAAGGAGCAGCTTGAGAAAGGCCTTGTGTCATGTATACAAGGTGACAAGAACCTCAACGACCTTTTGAGTAGTCAAAAGGAAGTTGTGGCCAAGGAAGGGATTGGGTACGCACCCAATCCCAAGAACAAGAAGAAGAATGACAAGGCCAAACGACCTCCCCCTCTCAAGCAAACTTTTGTGAAGGAGGGATAGAGTGCATCCAAGGAGAAGAAGAACGATGCGAAGGGTGGCGGTGCCGAGAAGGGCAATGCCACCCCTCCAAACAAAGCCGGCGACTTTAATCCTTCTTATGTGTCATGTCGTGCTAGTGATGGGCATGTTTATGCAAAATTTGTTGGTTCTCCATATGAATACATTGAATGGTCTATTTGGGTTCCTAAGACCCTTGTTACTAACATCAAAGGACCCATTACAAAATGGGTACCTAAAACCAAGCATTAATCTCTTGTAGGTGTTTGCTTCCGGTGGGGGATCATGGTTGCTCGATAGTGGAGCTACAAATCATATGACTGGAAGCAAGGACTTGGTGGTGGATGTGCACAAGATTTACTCTATGCCCACCAATGTCTAATGTGGTGATGCCTCGTCCTCTAAGGTATTGGGACTCGGCAAGGTTGTCATTTCTCATGATCTCACGATCGAGAAGGTCATGCTTGTAGAGTCCCTTGCATACAATTTACTTTCCGTTCGTCAACTTGCAATCATGGGCTTTTCCACCTTCTTTGATATTGATACCGTGGCCCTCTTGTGGAGCAAGACTCTTAAAGTAGCCTTTGTTGGGCATGTCGAGAACGGTCTATATGTGATTAACTTTTCGGAGCGACCCACTAAGACCGTGACATGCCTAATGGCTAAAGTTGATGTGGGATGGCTTTGGCATAGCCATCTAGCCCATGTCAATATGAGATCTTTGCAAAGTCTTCTCAAGGGGGACCATGTCCATGGACTAACAAATGTTAGTTTTGCTAAAGATCGTGCTTGCAGTGCTTCTATCGAAGGAAAGCTACATGAGAAGGCTCACCCTCCCATGACTATCATTTACTCAAAGAGGCCTTTGGAGCTCCTTCACATGGATCTCTTTGGGCCTCCATCCTTTGATAGTCTTGGGGGTAGGAAGTATTGCTTGGTTATTGTGGATGACTCTCAAGATACACTTGGGTGTATTTCTTCAAGAGGAAGAGCGAGACCCAACAAACCATCATTGACTTTGCAAATGAAGCACAATGTCAACACAATGCAAAGATCTTGACAACAAGAAGTGACAACGGCACCGAGTTCAAGAACTACACCTTGGATGAGTTTCTTAGTGATGAGGGGATCAAGCATCAATACTCTGCACCTTACACCCCTCAACAAAACGGTGTTGGGGAGAGGAAGAACCGGACGTTGACGGATGCGGCAAGGACCATGATGGCGGAGTTCAAGTCTCCGTACAACTTTTGGGCCGAAGCCATCAACACCGCGTGTCATGCATCCAATCGGCTCTACCTCCACAAGGGCTTGAACAAGACTCCATATGAGATACTCACCGGTAACAAGCCCAACCTCAAGTACTTCCGGGTGTTCGGGTGTAAGTGTTTCATTCTCAAGAAAGGTGTTCGGTTGTCTAAATTTGAGGCTAGAGCTTATGAGGGCATATTTGTTGGTTATGCTACAAACTCTCATGCTTACTGTGTCGTTAGTAAATCCACGAGACTTATTGAGGAGACGTGTAATGTGGAGTTTGATGAGAATAACGGCTCCCAAGTGGAGCAAAGTGGCACTTGTGATGTAGGTGATGAAATTCCTCCCCAAGCCATAAGAAGAATGGGTGTTGGCTTTATCCTACCCATTGAGGAACCCCTTGTGGCCGAAGGAGAAGGACAAAGCTCCACTCAAGTGGAGCCATCACCAACGCAAGGCCCACACGCTTCCGAAGAACAACATGAAGGCCCTCATCCTCAAGAACAAGACCAAGGGCAAGATCATGCTCAAGACGGTGTTGACACACCAAGTGATGCCCAAGGTCAAGTTCTCTCCTCCGGGCAAGTTCATGAACAAGAACAAGCTCAAGACGTCGCTCAAGATGATCAAGTGACTACTTCTCGTCTCACCCACGAGGAGGAATTGGAGCGTCGTGCCGCCAAGGTTGCTTCCAAGCTCTCCACCAAGGATCATCTCATGACGAATGTGCTTGGAAGCTTAAGAAAGGGGGTAAGCACTCGTAGACAATTAGCAAACTATTGTGAGCATCATGCGTTTGTCTCTTGTGTCGAACCCCAGAAGGTCTATGAGGCGCTCGAAGATCCAGATTGGCTCAATGCCATGCATGAAGAACTCAACAACTTCGAGTGCAACAAAGTGTGGAGATTGGTGCCAAGACCGACGGAGAACCACAATGTCATTGGAACCAAGTGGATATTTAAGAACAAGCAAGATGCCCATGGGATTATCATTCGCAAGAAGGCTCGTTTGGTAGCACAAGGCTACTCCCAAGTCGAGGGTATCGACTACGGTGAAACCTTTGCTCCCGTTGCTCGTCTTGAATCCATTCGCATGTTGATTGCATATGCTTCTCATCATAACTTTAAGTTACAACAAATGGATGTGAAGAGTGCTTTTCTTAATGGTCCCATTAATGAATTGGTTTATGGCAAGCAACCCCTCGGGTTCGAGGATCCCTACTTTCCCGATCATGTGTATCAACTCGATAAGGCACTCTATGGCCTTAAACAAGCCCCACGTGCGTGGTATGACCACCTTACCGAGCTGTTACAAGACCGTGGTTTTGAAGTTCGGCTAATCGACCCCACTCTTTTTACTAAGAAGGTCAAAGGGGAGTTGTTTGTGTGCCAATTATATGTTGATGATATTATCTTTGGTTCCCCTAACAAAGCTTTCAATGAGGAATTTGCCGCTCTCATGACCTCAAAGTTCGAGATGTCTTCCATGGGAGAGTTGAAGTTCTTTCTAGGGTTCGAGGTGAAGCAAAGAATAGAAGGAACCTTCATCAACCAAGCCAAATATACTCAAGACATGCTCAAGAGATTCAAGCTAAGTGATGTCAAGCCGGCTTCCACTCCAATGCCCACCAAGTGCCAACTTGACATAGATCCCAATGGTAAAGCGGTGGATCAAAAGGTATATCGCTCCATGATAGGTTCCTTGCTTTACCTTTGTGCATCTAGACCGGATATCATGTTGAGTGTGGGAATTTGTGCACGGTTTCAAGCCGCACCTAAGGAAAGTCACTATGTGGCCGTCAAACGAATCTTTCGATATTTGGCTCGTACCCCAAACTTTGGCCTATGGTACCCAAGAGGAGCAAACTTCAAGCTTGTAGGGTATTCGGATTCCAATTGGGAGGGAGACAAAGTGGATAGGAAGTCCACTTCTGGAGGGTGCCAATTCCTTGGTTGCTCTTTGGTAAGTTGGTCTTCCAAAAAGCAAAGTTGTGTGTCTCTCTCATCCACCGAAGCGGAGTATGTGGCGGCCGGTAGTTGTTGTGCACAACTCTTATGGATAAGGCGAACTTTAAAGGACTGCGGTGTCATTTGTGACAAAGTGCCTCTTTGGTGTGACAATGAAAGTGCCATCAAGATCTCTCTCAACCCGGTGCAACACTTCAAGACGAAGCATATTGAGATCCGGTATCACTTCATCCAGGATCACATTAGGCGAGGAGAGATCGAGCTCAACTATGTCAACACTCATGATAACCTTGCAGATATCTTCACGAAGCCCTTGGATGAAGCAAGATTTCGCGAGTTAAGGCATGAGCTAAATATCATTGATTCGAGCAATGTTGCTTGAACCCTTGCACACCCCACCATACTCAACGTGTTGTCTTGTTTAGATGTAGGCATGGACATAGGGGGAGTGATGTTCTCTCAATGAACTCTCCCTCCCCCCATTATGCATAAATTGATCAAGTCTTTCACATTAGCCATGTTTGATGGTACTTGTGCTTCAAAGACGAGTTTTGGTCATGGACCCAAGGATAATTCTTCGCGGTGCCATACCAATTGACTCAAACATAGGTGGCTCTGGCCACCGTCCTCTCTTGGGGAGGTTGGAGTTAGCTTTTTGTTCTCGTGTTGTTTTCTCTCATTCTTTCTTTGCTCTTTGCGTTGGGTTCTCCTAGGGTGTTGTTTCTCTCCAGTTTCATGCTCTTTCTTCCCCCCTCGGATTGCACTCATTTGATCTTGGCTTGGGCATAGGTGGTCGGGCGGTACAACCGGGATCACGGGCGGTTCTACCATTGGTACCTAGTTGTGCCGTCCCAATGGGTCTTCGTTCGGTGCTTGGGCGGTTCCACCGCTCAAACCCATGGTAACCTACGTCCGGTACTATCGGTTGACGTCGGGCGGTACTACCACTGCCTTCCAGGCACCAGAAGTATTACCTCCAACCACCGGTCTGTACCAGACGAGCGGTACAACCGCTCTCCAGAGTGGTACTACCGGGGCATATCTACGGGCCCATATATATACTCGACGGGGCTGAAGGGTTTTCTTTTTCCCTTCATCCTCGTTCCTCTTCTCTGTGCCCTAGCCGCCGGCCCTCTTTGCCCCTGCCCCGGAGTGCATCTCGTGCTTCGGATACTTGGGCTCTCCGTGGATTCTCTCCGTGGAAGCCTCCCGATCTCTTCCCATGGATGGTGGTAATGCCTCGTGTTCTTTGCTCCTAGATCTTTCTAGGGTTCTTCCTTTGTCTAGGGCATTACTTAACTTTCCGTGATTAGTGTTTGAACTATGGAGTAGAAGAGATCTTTGTTTGCCTCCTGTCTTGTTTGCGGCACTTAGAATTCGGAATATTACTTGTGTGATTAGTATGCCTCGGTTCGATCTATCTCCCCTGGTAGTGCCACTAGCAGCGGTACCGCCCCTACGGGCGGTACAACCGCTGGAGCGGTACTACCGGCGGAGGAACCGGTACAACCGGAGTATATCAACCACCCAGCACTTTTCTATCTTCTCTGTTGCCGCAACTTGTTCCTGTTTCTGCTAGTGTGTGCAATCCTCTCATCCTTGCTGGGTTTTGTGTGCTCTTTTCGTGTGTGTGTGTGTTCAGGTGGATCTAGTTCTCGCTCTACTCCTCGCAAGACCAAGAAGAGGGCACGAAGGACCTTGCACCCGGTTGTGTCTGATGATGAAGAAGAAGTTGTGATTCCCACCAAGCCCACTCGCCGTGAAAAGTCTGCAGCTGCTAAGCAACATGTGGTTAGGCCGTTGCATCGTTGGAAAGCCAAGGAATGGGAAGCCTCCCGATCGAAGAATCCGTATGAGGTTCCCATTGCTCCTCTTGGACCACCGTTCAGTTCCGGAATGAGATGCAAGTGCGGATTGTTCATGAACTCTTTGAGCGCAAGAAGAACAGGTATGCCAAGCAGTGGACAATTGATCTTGACCATTGGAGGAACAACATGGAGTATTTTGGTGAGGCGCTAGCTCTCTGCGAGGAGTTTGATCTTGTCAAGCTCATGTCAGTCAACTATGACTTTGATGTTCAACTCATCCATTAGTTCTATGCCACGGTTCATTTTGGGGAAGATGACGCGCACACTCTCACCTTCATGTGTCGTGATGAATTGTTTCAAGTTCCCTGGAGGGCATTCTGCAATGCTATTGGGTACGAGGATACCGGTCTAGAAGGAAGGGATGGCATTCGTCCTCATGACTTTCCTAAGTCCATGCTTAAGGAGAAGCTTGCCCCTCTGTACATTCGGGGCCGTGGGATTATTGGAGAATCCAAGGATTTGGAGAAGGTCTATGACATCATGCACCGAGTGTTCCGCAATGTGCTCTTGCCCAAGGTGGGCAATCAAGATGAGATTCATGGTTATCTGGTTGATTTGATGGTTGCTATGAAGACCATGGTGGGGACAGGGGCAACGTTTGATGTGTCCAATTGGATGTGGCATGAGATGTACAGCATGGTCATCTACCGTAAAGTCCCAATCTATGCTCCGTTTGTCATGTGCTTTCTGAACTCTGTGTGGGCTGTTCGTCGTCCTGGAGAGCTCCTCACTTCTCCAGACAACCTCACTGTTCATGAGGTCAAGCTCCTTAAGAAGAAGAAGCATGCCGAGCCTCGCTTCCCTGCCAATGCTCTTGAGGATGTCTATGCTACTTCTGACGATGAGGACTTTGAGCTGGAGCCAGGGGCCAAGCCTTCATGGGTGGCCAAGCTCACTGCCAAGGTGAAGAAGACCTTTTGTCTCTAGGCTGACATCCAGAAGAGGATGTATGAGGCACATGTCAATGAGAAGCTTGCACGATGTCGCCAAATTGCAATGATGAAGCACCTCAACATGTCGGTTCATAGTGGCTCTGAGAAGAGCATCATCCCGGAGGAGAGTTGGATATCTACCTATAGCACCTGGACTGATGATGAAGCCCCTCCCCAGCCATCCTCCTCGTTTGCAGAAGCTGACAATGCCATGGAAGAATTCGATCATGACGACGATGACGACTCTGATGATGAGGATCCAGATGCGACCGAGGAGTCAGAGGAGGACGTCTGAGCTTTGGGATGCTAGCTTCGCTCTTTTCCTTTTTGGTGTCTTGATGCCAAAGGGGGATAGAGTTCTATAGGTCTCGGGGATTTGCATGGGTTTTTCTTTTTCTCGTTTTCTCGTGTTGGTCTTTGTTCGTGGACTTGTTTCGTTCCTTGCTGTGTGTGAGACTTGTTACTCCTGTTACCTTTCCGTTCATCGGTCATTATCGTTATTATTGCACTCTAAGTATTATATTGTCTCTCTTTTTATGCTCAAAGTGGTGAGCCTATAAAATCTAGGGGGAGTCTAGTCTTGAAAGTGTGCCCATGCTTTATAACAACTAGTTCCTATTGGGGCACATATTCAGGGGGAGTTCCGTCTAGATCTCATTGACTTATCTCTTGCAAATCGTGTTGTTGTCATCATCCACCAAAAAGGGGGAGATTGAAAGGGCATTTCCCTACTTTATGTTTTGGATGATGATGAAAACCCTTTGTTGGTCTAATCATGTGCTATATGTTTCAGGTTCTCGATGCTTAGGCTTACATCAGATTGCTATTGCCTCTCGTAGGAAAAGATCGAAGACGTGTCCTCTACGCTTTGATTTTCTTTGGTCGTAGAGTACCCGTACTATCAAGAGGGAATCCTCTTTAGGAAGCTCTGGGGGAATCTTTTCACGTACACTTTCCTCACCCCTCATTTGTCTTCCTCAGTTGTGTGAGAGAGTGCTCCCCTTATCTTTCCTTCTGTTTCCTGCTCTTCCCAGCGGTTGTACCGCCCCCTGGAGCGGTTGTACTACTGGACCTTGTCGCTCTCCAGCTTTTACCGAGCGGTTGTACCGCTGCCTCAGGGCGGTGGTACCGCCACCTTGCTCAACAAAGGCTAGGGCGGTGGTTCCGGCCATGCACCGCTCAAGGTTCTGTTTAGACGCGGTTCTCGGGCGGTGGTGGCCCGGTTGATCTGGTTGATCCTCGTTGACCGGTACCACCGGTGGTCTGAGCGGTTCTTCTGCTCAGAACTTCGCCGTCCAAGAGCTCAAGGCCATGCGGTTGTTCCGGTCCTACACCGCTCAAGTACCGGTCTCGTCTCTGTTCTGAGGCGGTAGTTGTGCATGAAGGAAATATGCCCTAGAGGCAATAATAAAGTTATTATTTATTTCCTTATATCATGATAAATGTTTATTATTCATGCTAGAATTGTATTAACCGGAAACATAATACATGTGTGAATACAAAGACAAACAAAGTGTCACTAGTATGCCTCTACTTGACTAGCTCGTTAATCAAAGATGGTTATGTTTCCTAACCATGAACAATGAGTTGTTATTTGATTAACGGGATCACATCATTAAGTGAATGATCTGATTGACATGACCCATTCCATTAGCTTAGCACCCGATCGTTTAGTATGTTGCTATTGCTTTCTTCATGACTTATACATGTTCCTATGACTATGAGATTATGCAACTCCCATTTGCCGGAGGAACACTTTGTGTGCTACCAAACGTCACAACGTAACTGGGTGATTATAAAGGAGCTCTACAGGTGTCTCCAAAGGTACATGTTGGGTTGGCGTATTTCGAGATTAGGATTTGTCACTCCGATTGTCGGAGAGGTATCTCTGGGCCCTCTCGGTAATGCACATCACTTAAGCCTTGCAAGCATTGCAACTAATGAGTTAGTTGCGGGATGACGTATTACAGAACGAGTAAAGAGACTTGCCGGTAATGAGATTGAACTAGGTATTGGAATACCGACGATCGAATCTCGGGCAAGTAACATACCGATGACAAAGGGAACAACGTATGTTGTTATGCGGTCTGACCGATAAAGATCTTCGTAGAATATGTAGGAGCCAATATGAGCATCCAGGTTCTGCTATTGGTTATTGACCGGAGACGTGTATCGGTCATGTCTACATTGTTCTCGAACCCGTAGGGTCCGCACGCTTAAGGTTACGATGACAGTTATATTATGAGTTTATGCATTTTGATGTACCAAAGTTTGTTCGGAGTCCCGAATGTGATCACGGACATGACGAGGAGTCTCGAAATGGTCGAGACATAAAGATTGATATATTGGAAGCCTATGTTTGGATATCGGAAGTGTTCCGGGTAAAATCGGGATTTTACCGGAGTATCGGGAGGTTACCGGAACCCCCCGGGAGCTATATGGGCCATAGTGGGCCTTAGTGGAAAAGAGAAGGGGCTGCCCAAAGTGGGCCGCGTGCCCCTCCCCTCCCTTGGTCGGAATAGGACAAGGAGAGGGGACCGGCCACCCTCTCTCTTTTCCCCCCTCCGCGAATCCTATTCCAACTAGGATTGGGGGGGGGATCCTACTCCCAGAGGGAGTAGGACTCTCCTAGCGCGCCTCTCCTAGGCCGGCCGCAACCCCCCCCCCTTGGTCCTTTATATACTGAGGCAGGGGAACCCCAGAGACACACAAGTTGATCCACGTGATCTTATTCTTAGCCGTGTGCGGCGCCCCCAGCCACCATAGTCCTCGATAATATTGTAGCGGTGCTTAGGCGAAGCCCTGTGACAGTAGTACATCAAGATCGTCACCACGCCGTCGTGATGATGGAACTCTTCCCCGACACTTTGCTGGATCGGAGTCCGGGGATCGTCATCGAGCTGAATGTGTGCTAAAACTCGGAGGTGTCGTAGTTTCGGTGCTTGATCGGTCGGGCCGTGAAGACGTACGACTACATCAACCAAACGCTTCCGTTGTCGATCTACAAGGGTACGTAGATCACACTCTCCCCTCGTTGCTATGCATCACCATGATCTTGCGTGTGCGTAGGAAATTTTTTGAAATTACTACGTTCCCCAACAGTGGTATCCGAGCCTAGGTTTTATATGTTGATGTTATATGCACGAGTAGAACACAAGTGAGTTGTGGGCGATATAAGTCATACTGCTTACCAGCATGTCATACTTTGGTTCGGCGGTATTGTTGGACGAAGCGGCCCGGACCGACATTACGCGTACGCTTACACGAGACCGGTTCTCCCGACGTGCTTTGCACAGAGGTGGCTTGCGGGTGACAGTTTCTCCAACTTTAGTTGAATCGAGTGTGGCTACACCCAGTCCTTGCGAAGGTTAAAACAGCACCAACTTGACAAACTATCATTGTGGTTTTGATGCGTAGGTAAGATTGGTTCTTGCTTAAGCCCGTAGCAGCCACGTAAAACTTGCAACAACAAAGTAGAGGACGTCTAACTTGTTTTTGCAGGGCATGTTCTGATGTGGTATGGTCAAGACATGATGCTGATTTTTATTGTATGAGATGATCATGTTTTGTAACCAAGTTATCGGCAACTGGCAGGAGCCATATGGTTGTCGCTTTATTGTATGCAATGCAATCGCGATGTAATGCTTTACTTTATCACTAAGCGGTAGCGATAGTCGTGGAAGCACAAGCTTGGCGAGACGACAACGATGCTACGATGGAGATCAAGGTGTCACGCCGGTGACGATGGTGATCACGACGGTGCTTCGGAGATGGAGATCACAAGCACAAGATGATGATGGCCATATCATATCACTTTTATTGATTGCATGTGATGTTTATCTTTTATGCATCTTATCTTGCTTTGATTGACGGTAGCATTATAAGATGATCTCTCACTAATTATCAAGAAGTGTTCTCCATGAGTATGCACCGTTGCGAAAGTTTTTCATGCTGAGACACCACGTGATGATCGGGTGTGATAGGCTCTATGTTCAAATACAACGGGTGCAAAACAGTTGCACACGCGGAATACTCAGGTTAAACTTGACGAGCCAAGCATATACAAATATGGCGTCGGAACACGGAGACCGAAATGTCGAGCGTGAATCATATAGTAGATATGATCAACATAGTGATGTTCACCAATGAAACTACTCCATCTCACGTGATGATCGGACATGGTTTAGTTGATTTGGATCATGTAATCACTTAGAGGATTAGAGGGATGTCTATCTAAGTGGGAGTTCTTTAAGTAAATTAACTGAACTTAAATTTATCATGAAACTTAGTACCTGATAAGTATCTTGCTTGTTTATGCTTGGTTTGTAGATAGATGGCTCGTGCTGTTGTTCTGTTGAATTTTAATGCGTTCCTTGAGAAAGCAAAGTTGAAAGATGATGGTAGCAATTACACGGACTGGGTCCATAACTTGAGAATTATCCTCATTGCTGCACAGAAGAATTACGTCCTAGAAGCACCGCTGGGTGCCAGGCCTGCTGCTGGAGCAACGCCGGATGTTATGAACGTCTGGCAGAGCAAAGCTGATGACTACTCAATAGTTCAGTGTGCCATGCTTTACGGCTTAGAATCGGGACTTCAACGACGTTTTGAACGTCATGGAGCATATGAGATGTTTCAGGATTTGAAGTTAATATTTCAAGCAAATGCCCGGATTGAGAGATATGAAGTCTCCAATAAGTTCTATAGCTGCAAGATGGAGGAGAACAGTTCTGTCAGTGAGCATATACTCAAAATGTCTGGGTATAATAATCACTTGATTCAATTGGGAGTTAATCTTCCAGATGATTGCGTCATTGACAGAATTCTCCAATCACTGCCACCAAGCTACAAGAGCTTCATGATGAACTATAATATGCAAGGGATGAATAAGACTATTCTCGAGCTCTTCGCAATGGTGAAAGCTGCGGAGGTAGAAATCAAGAAGGAGCATCAAGTGTTGATGGTCAACAAGACCACTAGTTTCAAGAAAAAGGGCAAAGGGAAGAAGAAGGGGAACTTCAAAAAGAACGGCAAGCAAGTTGCTACTCAAGAGAAGAAACCCAAACCTGGACCTAAGCCTGAAACTGAGTGCTTCTACTGCAAGCAGACTGGTCACTGGAAGCGGAACTACCCCAAGTATTTGGCGGATAAGAAGGATGGCAAGGTGAACAAAGGTATATGTGATATACATGTTATTGATGTGTACCTTACTAATGCTCGTAGTAGCACCTGGGTATTTGATACTGGTTCTGTTGCTAATATTTGCAACTCGAAACAGGGACTACAGATTAAGCGAAGATTGGCTAAGGACGAGGTGACGATGCGCGTGGGAAACGGTTCCAAAGTCGATGTGATCGCAGTCGGCACGCTACCTCTACATCTACCTTCGGGATTAATATTAGACCTAAATAATTGTTATTTGGTGCCAGCGTTAAGCATGAACATTATATCTGGATCTTGTTTGATGCGAGACGGTTATTCATTTAAATCTGAGAATAATGGTTGTTCTATTTATATGAGTAATATCTTTTATGGTCATGCACCCTTAAAGAGTGGTCTATTTTTATTAAATCTCGATAGTAGTGACACACATATTCATAGTGTTGAAGCCAAAAGATACAGAGTTGATAATGATAGTGCAACTTATTTGTGGCACTATCGTTTAGGTCATATCGGTGTAAAGCGCATGAAGAAACTCCATACTGATGGACTTTTGGAACCACTTGATTATGAATCACTTGGTACTTGCGAACCGTGCCTCATGGGCAAGATGACTAAAACACCATTCTCCGGTACTATGGAGAGAGCAACAGATTTGTTGGAAATCATACATACAGATGTATGTGGCCCGATGAATATTGAGGCTCGTGGCGGATATCGTTATTTTCTCACCTTCACAGATGACTTAAGCAGATATGGGTATATCTACTTAATGAAACATAAGTCTGAAACGTTTGAAAAGTTCAAAGAATTTCAGAGTGAAGTTGAAAATCATTGTAACAAGAAAATAAAATTTCTACGATCTGATCGTGGAGGAGAATATTTGAGTTACGAGTTTGGTGTTCATTTGAAACAATGCGGAATAGTTTCGCAACTCACGCCACCCGGAACACCACAGCGCAATGGTGTGTCCGATCGTCGTAATCGTACTTTACTAGATATGGTGCGATCTATGATGTCTCTTACTGATTTACCGCTATCGTTTTGGGGATACGCTCTAGAGACGGCCGCATTCACGTTAAATAGGGCACCATCAAAATCCGTTGAGACGACGCCTTATGAACTGTGGTTTGGCAAGAAACCAAAGTTGTCGTTTCTGAAAGTTTGGGGCTGCGATGCTTATGTGAAAAAGCTTCAACCTGATAAGCTCGAACCCAAATCGGAGAAATGTGTCTTCATATGATATCCAAAGGAGACTATTGGATACACCTTCTATCACAGATCCGAAGGCAAGACTTTTGTTGCTAAGTTCGGAAACTTTCTAGAGAAGGAGTTTCTCTCGAAAGAAGTGAGTGGGAGGAAAGTAGAACTTGACGAGGTAACTGTACCTGCTCCCTTATTGGAAAGTAGTGCATCACAGAAAACTGTTTCTGTGACACCTGCACCAGTGAGTGAGGAAGCTAATGATGATGATCATGAAACTTCAGAACAAGATACTACTGAACCTCGTAGATCAACCAGAGTAAGATCCACGCCAGAGTGGTACGGTAATCCTGTTCTGCAAGTCATGCTACAAGATCATGATGAACCTACGAACTATGAAGAAGCGATGGTGAGCCCAGATTCCGCAAAATGGCTTGAAGCCATGAAATCTGAGATGGGATCCATGTATGAGAACAAAGTGTGGACTTTGGTTGACTTGCCCGATGATCGGCAAGCAATTGAGAATAAATGGATCTTCAAGAAGAAGACTGACGATGACGGTAATATTACTGTCTACAAAGCTCGACTTGTCGCAAAAGGTTTTCGGCAAGTTCAAGGGATTGACTACGATGAGACCTTCTCACCCGTAGCGATGCTTAAGTCTGTCCGAATCATGTTAGCAATTGCCGCATTTTATGATTATGAAATATGGCAGATGGATGTCAAAACTGCATTCCTGAATGGATTTCTGGAAGAAGAGTTGTATATGATGCAACCAGAAGGTTTTGTCGATCCAAAGGGAGCTAACAAAGTGTGCAAGCTCCAGCGATCCATTTATGGACTGGTGCAAGCCTCTCGGAGTTGGAATAAACGTTTTGATAGTGTGATCAAAGCATTTGGTTTTTTACAGACTTTTGGAGAAGCCTGTATTTACAAGAAAGTGAGTGGGAGCTCTGTAGCATTTCTGATATTATATGTGGATGACATATTACTAATTGGAAATGATGTAGAATTTCTGGATAGCATAAAGGGATACTTGAATAAGAGTTTTTCAATGAAAGACCTCGGTGAAGCTGCTTACATATTAGGCATTAAAATTTATAGAGATAGATCAAGACGCTTAATTGGACTTTCACAAACCACATACCTTGACAAAGTTTTGAAGAAGTTCAAAATGGATCAAGCAAAGAAAGGGTTCTTGCCTGTGTTACAAGGTGTGAAGTTGAGTAAGACTCAATGCCCGACCACTGCAGAAGATAGAGAGAATATGAAGATGTTCCCTATGCTTCAGCCATAGGCTCTATCATGTACGCAATGCTGTGTACCAGACCTGATGTGTGCCTTGCTATAAGTCTAGCAGGGAGGTACCAAAGTAATCCAGGAGTGGATCACTGGACAGCGGTCAAGAACATCCTGAAATACCTAAAAAGGACTAAGGATATGTTTCTCATATATGGAGGTGACAAAGAGCTCATCATAAAAGGTTACGTTGATGCAAGTTTTGACACTGATCCGGACGATTCTAAATCGCAAACCGGATACGTGTTTACATTAAACGGTGGAGCTGTCAGTTGGTGCAGTTCTAAACAAAGCGTTGTAGCGGGATCTACATGTGAAGCGGAGTACATAGCTGCTTCAGAAGCAGCAAATGAAGGAGTCTGGATGAAGGAGTTCATATCCGATCTAGGTGTCATACCTAGTGCATCGGGTCCAATGAAAATCTTTTGTGACAATACTGGTGCAATTGCCTTGGCAAAGGAATCCAGATTTCACAAGAGAACCAAGCACATCAAGAGACGCTTCAATTCCATCCGGGATCTAGTCCAGGTGGGAGACATAGAGATTTGCAAGATACATACGGATCTGAATGTTGCAGACCCGTTGACTAAGCCTCTTCCACGAGCAAAACATAATCAGCACCAAGGCTCCATGGGTGTTAGAATCATTACTGTGTAATCTAGATTATTGACTCTAGTGCAAGTGGGAGACTGAAGGAAATATGCCCTAGAGGCAATAATAAAGTTATTATTTATTTCCTTATATCATGATAAAAGTTTATTATTCATGCTAGAATTGTATTAACCGGAAATATAATACATGTGTGAATACATAGACAAACAAAGTGTCACTAGTATGCCTCTACTTGACTAGCTCGTTAATCAAAGATGGTTATGTTTCCTAACCATGAACAATGAGTTGTTATTTGATTAACGGGATCACATCATTAAATGAATGATCTGATTGACATGACCCATTCCATTAGCTTAGCACCCGATCGTTTAGTATGTTGCTATTGCTTTCTTCATGACTTATACATGTTCCTATGACTATGAGATTATGCAACTCTCGTTTGCCGGAGGAACACTTTGTGTGCTACCAAACATCACAACGTAACTGGGTGATTATAAAGGAGCTCTACAGGTGTCTCCAAAGGTACATGTTGGGTTGGCGTATTTCGAGATTAGGATTTGTCACTCCGATTGTCGGAGAGGTATCTCTGGGCCCTCTCGGTAATGCACATCACTTAAGCCTTGCAAGCATTGCAACTAATGTGTTAGTTGCGGGATGATGTATTACAGAACGAGTAAAGAGACTTGCCGGTAACGAGATTGAACTAGGTATTGGAATACCGACGATCGAATCTCGGGCAAGTAACATACCGATGACAAAGGGAACAACGTATGTTGTTATGCGGTCTGACCGATAAAGAACTTCGTAGAATATGTACGATCCAATATGAGCATCCAGGTTCCGCTATTGGTTATTGACCGGAGACGTGTCTCGGTCATGTCTACATTGTTCTCGAACCCGTAGGGTCCGCATGCTTAAGGTTACGATGACAGTTATATTATGAGTTTATGCATTTTGATGTACCGAAGTTTGTTCGGAGTCCCGGATGTGATCACGGACATGACGAGGAGTCTCGAAATGGTCGAGACATAAAGATTGATATATTGGAAGCCTATGTTTGGATATCGGAAGTGTTCCGGGTAAAATCGGGATTTTACCGGAGTACCGGGAGGTTACCGGAACCCCCCGGGAGCTATATGGGCCATAGTGGGCCTTAGTAGAAAAGAGAAGGGGCTGCCCAAAGTGGGTCGCGTGCCCCTCCCCTCCCTTGGTCCGAATAGGACAAGGAGAGGGGGCCGGCCACCCTCTCTCTTTTCCTCCCTCCACGAATCCTATTCCAACTAGGATTGGGGGGGGGGGGGAATCCTACTCCCAGAGGTAGTAGGACTCTCCTGGCGCGCCTCTCCTAGGCCGGCCACAACCCCCCCCCTTGGTCCTTTATGTACTGAGGCAGGGGAACCCTAGAGACACACAAGTTGATCCACGTGATCTTATTCTTAGCCGTGTGCGGCGCCCCCAGCCACCATAGTCCTCGATAATATTGTAGCGGTGCTTAGGCGAAGCCCTGCGACAATAGTACATCAAGATCGTCACCACGCTGTCGTGCTGACGAAACTCTTCCCCGACACTTTGCTGGATCGGAGTCCGGGGATCGTCATCGAGCTGAACGTGTGCTAAAACTCGGAGGTGCCGTAGTTTCGGTGCTTGATCGGTCGGGCCGTGAAGACGTACGACTACATCAACCAAACGCTTCCGTTGTCGATCTACAAGGGTACGTAGATCACACTCTCCCCTCGTTGCTATGCATCACCATGATCTTGCGTGTGCGTAGGAATTTTTTTGAAATTACTACGTTCCCCAACAGTGCGGTGTCTGGGCGGTTGGTCCGGTCATTTTTCTTAACCGGTACTACCGCCTAGTGGCCCGGTTGCAACGCCTGGTAGGGTTCTGCAGCTACACCATGAGTCCCGGTTGTACCGGGACAAGGACCGGTTGTACCGCTGCGGGGCTGAAAACGCAGCAACGGGTGGATTTTTAGGGTTACTATATAAGAGTGTTTCTCCCACCTACCACTCTTACCTTTGACCTCTCTCACTCCACCATTAATGCACTTCAAGCTCTCTTGCCCGATCTCTCTCTCTCTCTCTAGCCACTCAAACTTGTTGATTTGTTAGGGATTGAAGGAGGAGACCTAGATCTACACTTCCACCAAAGGATATTTGCTTCCCCCATACTTTCTTGTGTGGATTTTGTTACTCTGTGGTGTTTGAGCACCCTAGACGGTTGAGGTCACCTCGGAGCCATATTCCATTATGGTGAAGCTTCGTGGTTTCGTTGGGAGCCTCCAATTAAGTTGTGGAGAGAGCCCCAACCTTGTTTGTAAAGGTTTGGTCGCCGCCTTCAAGGGCACCAATAGTGGAATCACGACATCTCGCATTGTGTGAGGGCATGAGGAGAATACGGTGGCCCTAGTGGCTTCTTGGGGAGCATTGTGCCTCCACACCACTCCAACGGAGACATACTTCCTCTCAACGGGAAGGAACTTCAGCAACACATCCTCGTCTCCACCGTCTCCACTCTTGGTTATCTCGTGCCTTCACTTGTGCAAGCTTATTTGTATCATATCTCTTGCTTGCTTGTGTTCCTATCCTTGTTGCATCATATAGGTTGCTCACCTAGTGAGTTTAAATTGTTAAAGAAAAGCTAAAAATTGTTAGTTGCCTATTCACCCCCCCTCTAGTCAACCATATCGATCCTTTCACCAATAATTTCATCCTTACTAGGCAATTCTTCTTCACGGTGTTGTTTACTAAATTTAGAGAAATTAAATTCATGAGTCATATCATCCAAGCCAATAGTAACAACATTCTTTTCGCAGTCTATCTTATCATTAACAGTGTTCAAGAAGGGTCTACCAAATATAATGGGACAAAAGCTATCTTGTGGGGAACTAAGAACAAGAAAATCAGCAGGATATTTAGTTTTCCCGCACAAGACTTCAACATCTCTAACAATTCCCACTGCTGAAATAGTATCTCTATTAGCAAGTTTAATTGTGACATCAATATCTTCTAACTCAGCAGGTGCAATTTCATGCTTGATTTCTTTATACAAGTCATAAGGTATAACACTAGCACTAGCACCCATATCACATAAGCTATGATAACAATGTTCTCCTAGTTTAACAGAAATAACAGGCACGCCTACCACAGGTCTATGTTTATCTTTAGCACAAAGTTTAGCAAATCTAGCAGTTTCACCGCAGAACTGAATAACATGCCCATCAATATTATCAGACAAGAGATCTTGAACAATGGCAACATTAGGTTCAACTTTAACTTGTTTAGGAGGTATATAAGTTCTAATATTGCTTTTATGAACCACAGTTGAAGCTTTAGCATGATCCTTTATTCTAACAAGGAATGGTGGTTTCCCAACATAAGAAGTAGGAACAATAGGATCATTATAAGTGATAGTCTTTTCTTCAACTTTAATAGGTGCAACTACTTTTACTTCTATGGGAGGATGATATTTAAACCACTTCTCCTTAGGGAGATCAACATAATTAGCAAAAGATTCACAGAAAGAAGCTACTATCTCATAATCAAGTCCATATTTAGTGCTAAACTTACAGAAAATATCGGTATCCATAAAAGATTTAACACAATCAAACTTAGGTGTCATACCTGACTCCTTACCTTTGTCAAGATCCCAATGTTCAGAGTTTTGTTTAATTCTATCCAATAAATCCCATATAAATCCAATAGTCTTCATCATAAAAGAGCCAGCACAAGAAGTATCGAGCATGGTGCGATTATTTTCAGAAAGCCGAGCATAATTTTTTTGAAGAATTGTTTCTATTGGGAGCTCATGATTGGGGCATGAATATAACATTGATTTAAGCCTCCCCCAAGCTTGAGCGATGCTTTCTCCTTCGCGAGGCCAAAAATTATATATATAATTGCGATCACGATGAACAAGATGCATAGGGTAATACTTTTGATGAAATTCCAATTTCAATCTTCTATAGTTCCATGATCTCGTATCATCACATAGCATATACCATATCAATGCGTCTCCCTTCAAAGATAAAGGGAAGACCTTCTTCTTAGCAACATCATCGGGTATACCTGCAAGCTTAAATAATCCACAAACTTCATCCACATATATTAGGTGTTCATCAGGATGCTTTGTTCCATCTCCTGTAAAAGGATTAGCTAGCAGTTTTTCTATCATACCCGAAGGATACTCATAAGGAATTTCATTTTCAATAGGTTCAGTAGGTTGAGGAGAAACTCTTTGCTCTACTGGTCGAGGTAAAGATACCCCGAAGAAGCCCTTAGAGGATTACTTTCCATAGTAACAAGTGACAGTAAATTTCAGCACACTATATAAATTTTTCCTTACCAAATTCCACCTACCAAAGGGGCTTCAGTCCCCGGCAACGGTGCCAGAAAAGAGTCTTGATGACCCACAAGTATAGGAGATCTATCGTAGTCCTTTTGATAAGTAAGAGTGTCGAACCCAACGAGGAGCAGAAGGAAATGATAAGCGGTTTTCAGCAAGGTATTCTTTACAAGTACTGAAATAAGTGGTAACAAATAGTTTTGTGATAAGATAATTTGTAACGAGCAACAAGTAACAAAAATAAATAAAGTTCAGCAAGGTGGCCCAATCCTTTTTTAGCAAAGGACAAGCCTGGACAAACTCTTTATAAGGAAAAGCGCTCCCGAGGACACATGGGAATAGCGTCAAGCTAGTTTTCATCACATTCATATGATTCGCGTTCGGTACTTTGATAATTTGACATGTGGGTGGACCGGTGCTTGGGTGTTGTTCTTACTTGAACAAGCATCCCACTTATGATTAACCTCTATTGCAAGCATCCGCAACTACAACAAAAGTATTAAGGTAAACCTAACCATAGCATGAAACATATGGACCCAAATCAGCCCCTTACGAAGCAACGCATAAACTAGGGTTTAAGCTTCTGTCACTCTAGCAACCCATCATCTACTTATTACTTCCCAATGCCTTCCTCTAGGCCCAAATAATGGTGAAGTGTTATGTAGTCGACGTCACATAACACCACTAGAGGCTAGACAACATACATCTCATCAAAATATCGAACGAATACCAAATTCACATGACTACTAATAGCAAGACTTCTCCCTTGTCCTCAGGAACAAACGTAACTACTCACAAAGCATATTCATGTTCATAATCAGAGGGGTAATAATATGCATAAAGGATCTGAACATATGATCTTCCACCAATTAAACCAACTAGCATCAACTACAAGGAGTAATTAACACTACTAGCAACCTACTAGCACCAATCCCGGACTTGGAGACAAGAATAGGATACAAGAGATGAACTACGGTTTTGAGATGAGATGGTGCTAATGAAGATGTTGATGGAGATTGCCCTCTCCCGATGAGAGGAGCATTGGTGATGACGATGGCGATGATTTCCCCCTCCGAGAGGGAAGTTTCCCTGGCAGAACAGCTCTGCCGGAGCCCTAGATTGGTTCCGCCAAAGTTCCGCCTCGTGGCGGCAGAGTTTCGTCCCGAAAGGTTGCTTCTTATTTTTTTCTCGACGAAATACTTCATATAGGAGAAGATGGTCATCGGAGAGCCACCAAGGGGCCCACGAGGTAGGGGGTGCGCCTTAGGGGGGGCGCCCGGCCCCCACGCTCGTGGACAGGGTGTGGGCCCCCTGGTCTTCATCTTTGGCAAGGATTTTTCATTATTTATTTTAAGGTATTCCGTGGAGTTTCAGGACTTTTGGAGTTGTGCAGAATAGGTTTCTAATATTTGCTCCTTTTTCGACCCAAAATTCTAGCTGCCGGCATTCTCCCTCCTTATGTAAACCTTGTAAAATAAGAGAGAATAGCCATAAATATTGTGGCATAATGTGAAATAACAGCCCATAATGCAATAAATATCGATATAAAAGCATGATGCAAAATGGACGTATCATAGACCCGGAGATTATCGAAGGTCTCCTTCAGATCTGCGACCAAGGTTTCCTCCTTCCTGGATTTTACCACTATATCATCCACATAAGCATGAAAATTATGCCCAATCTGATCATGAAGACAATTCTGCACACACCGCTGGTAAGTCACCTGGGCACTCTTAAGCCCAAAAGGCATAGACTCATAGCAGAAAGCTCCAAAAGGAGTGATAGAAGCCGTCTTCTCCTAATCTTTGACTGCCATCTAGATCTGATGATAACCTGAATAAGCATCCAAGAAACTCAAACATGCGCAACCTGCTGTAGCATCGATGATCTGATCAATATGGTGGAGGGCAAAAGGATCAGCCGGACAAGCCTTGTTTAAATCGGTGAATCCACACACATACGTCAGGTGCCATTCTTTTTGAGTACAAGCACTGGGTTGGCTAACCACTCTGAGTGAAAGACTTGTACAATGAACCCGACCGCTAAGAGCCGGGCCACCTCTTCTCCGATGGTCTTGCGCCTTTCTTCATTGAACCGTCGGAGAAACTGTCTAACAGGTTTAAACTTTGGATCAATATTGAGAGTGTGCTCAGTGAGTTCCCTCGGGATATGCGGCATGTCGGAAGGTTTCCATGCAAAGATGTCCCGGTTCTCATGGATGAACTCGATGAGCGTGCTTTCCTATTTTGGATCCAATTTTGCACTGATGATGAACTGCTTGGATGAGTCGCCAGGCACAAAGTCAACCATCTTGGTGTCATCAGCTGATTTGAACTTCAACATCGGCTCGTGCTCTGTTTGTTGGTTTCTTTAACGACGTCATGTCTGCCGGGTCAACGTGATCCTTGTAAAACTTTAACTCCTCTGTTGCACAAACAGACTCAGCATAGGCAGCATCACCTTCTTCACACTCCAAGGCTATTTTCCGGCTCCCATGTACTGTAATGGTGCCCTTATAACCCGGCATCTTGAACTGTAAATATACATAACACGGCCGAGCCATGAACTTGGCATAAGCCGGTCGTCCAAACAGAGCATGATATGGGCTTTTGATCTTAACCACCTCAAAGGTTAAATTTTCTGCTCTGGAGTCATACTCATCTCCAAAGGCTACTTCCAGTTCAATCTTACCAAGTGGGTACGCCGACTTGCCAGGTACCACACCGTGAAAAACAGTGTTGGATTGTTTAAGACTCTTATCAGTCAACCCCATCCGGCGGAACGTCTCATAGTAAAGGATGTTGATGCTGCTGCCTCCATCCATGAGTACCTTAGTGAATTTATATCCACCAACCTGAGGCACTACTACCAAGGCCAAGTGACCCGGATTATCAATCCGGGGTGGGTGATCCTCTCTGCTCCACACAATAGGCTGCTCTGACCAACGTAAGTAACGTGGAATCGCTGGCTCAACGGCATTGACGGCCCTCTTCTGAAGTTTCTGGTCCCTCTTACATAAACTAGTGGTGAACACATGGTATTGCCCACTATTCAGCTGTTTTGGGTTGCTCTGATATCCGGACTGTTGCTGCTGATTACCTTGGTCGGGTTGTGGATTATATCCTCCTTGGTTACCAGGATGGCCCTGACCGTGAAATCCTCCTCCACATGAACCGGCGCCCAGGCCATGGAAACCGCCTCCACCTGAACCACCACCTGGGCCGTGACCTCCATCAAACGCGTTTGAATTTTTAAACGCCTTCATGATTGTACAATCTTGCCACATGTGGGTGGCTGGCTTCTCCCGGGTGTCGTGCCTTGGACATGGCTCATTCAATAGTTACTCAAGAGTCGGACATGACCTGCCCGACCGAGGGGGTTGCCTGCCCTTGCACTATTGATTTCTGCCCTGCGCATTGGTGTTAGCGACAAACTCATCGGCCTTACATTTATTACCTCCTTGATTTGTCGGGTTATGTTGGTGACCCTTGCCATTGCCGTTCTTCTTTCCCTTTGCTGTCTTTTCTTTGTCAGACACCGGGTCTTTGGTACTATCAGAATCAGCATACTTGACGAGAGCCGCCATCAACTGGCCCATGTCATTGCAGTCACGCTTGAGCCGCCCCAACTTCTGCTTCAGAGGTTCAAAACGACAATTTTTCTCCAACATCAAGACTGCTGAGCCGGCATCCATCTTATCATACGAATGTATTATCTCCTTGACCCGGCGCACCCAATGGGTTGTAGACTCACCGTCCTCTTTCTTACAATTAGTCAGGTCCACAATCAACATAGGCTGCTTACACGTGTCTTTGAAGTTCTGGATGAACCGGGCCTTCAACTCCTCCCATGAGCCGGTAGAATTGGGTGGCAACCCCTTCAACCAAGTAGGAGCTGTTCCATCCAACATCATAGTGAAATACTTGGCCATTTCCGCATCGCTGACCTCCAACAACTCCATAGCCATCTCATAACTCTCAATCCAAGCCCCAGGTTGTATGTCGGCCGTGTAATTAGGCACCTTACGGGGCCCCTTGAAGTCTTTTGGCAAACGCTCATTATGTATGGCCGGCACCTGGCAAGGGACACCTCCGGTTCTTGTGGCCACCACTGCCTCAACTGACGTTGCTGGATAAGCCAGAAAGGTCTTATGAGCCGCCTGCTCTGCTCCCAGTTGAACCGCTCGCTCCGCCTCTTGTCGGATCCTCTCCTGATCCAACAAGTTAATGGCTCCAGCCTGCACCGGCTCATACCTGTGTGGCCGGTTGCGGCGTTGAGCATTGCTTGACATGTCAGCTGAATCCATATGCCTACTGTAGCTTGGGCTCCGGCTCGGGCATTCGAGGTTGGATGTGTTTCCTCAGTCATCGTTCGAGGAAAGCAGAGGCCCTCGCGGAAAGATCAAAGAAAATGAAAAGCACAGCCGCCTCTACCTAGAGCAAAGAAGCTTTGCCAGTCTTATCACCGGATTAACCATAATCAGGGTCGTCCTATGTACCCTGAAAGAGAAACTATGTGATAGAAGCCCGCTTTCCCTCTCTTCTATCCCACCTAACCACTTCGGGTATCGGGCTCAAACAATACCTAATGGTAGGCAACTTTGCTACCCGAGCATCTCTTTCTTATTAAGAACGACATAAATGTTGATTTTCTACTCTCTGGAGTAGGTAAGGGGGACTATGCCCAATAAAATAGGGACTACGGTAGGCATGAAATGAGGAGTTGAATGCATCCTGTCTCGACTGTAGGAGTATGCATCCTGCTGTGTCAGAGCTGTTTGAAGAAGTTCTTTCACCCTTCTCGTTTCGTCTGCTGCCGGTGAGTCACCTTCCATCGGGAGAGCCACCAAATGAGCTGACGCTGCAATGAGTTTTTCCAAGGGATTGGAGAAGTGACCCGGCGGTGTTGGTACGTAATGAGGTGGAGCGGTAATTACATGAGGTGGTTCCATGGCACGCGGTTGGACCGGCGCGCCGGGTGTCGTGATCCGGTTTGCCTCCGGCGGGTTGCTTCCCCAGCTCCGGGCATATGAAAAAGGTTCCTATGATCGAGCGTCAGAGGTAGACGTGACTGAGTTTTCTGATGCCTTCTCCTCATGACCTCGTTTGACGCGTTCAGATCCATCGAGAGCCGGAAGGTCTCCGCTTGAAGCTATTGAGCACGGACGTCCAAAGCCGCCCGCTCCGCTGCCATCCTGACTTCCTCTGCGGCCAGATTTTCTTTAGCTTGCACCATCTCTTCATGTGCGCGTGCCACCTCTGCGTCATGCTGGGCTTTATCCGCCGGCTCTACCATGGTAGTCAACAGAGTCATCCATTTATCCATGAGGTCCATTAGAATCTGAGCCGGGGGGCGCGCGGGGTCTCCTGACCCGGCTGCAGCCGACCCGGTAGCTATTGTCGCTGCTGCTGTGGAGTTCTGCCCGGGCTGTGTCCCTTCCATGAAGACTCCGGCCCAATTCGGCGGCTCAAGGGGGTCCGGAATACTGCTGTCATCGGAACAGCCCCGAGCATGCCATCCTGCAGCTGGTACAAAGAGTTCGTCTCGCCCGTTGATGATGCAGTGTAAGAATAGACGGCCGTCTGAGCACCCTCCACCGATCCTTCAGAGTATTCACCGCCGTGGACGCAGCCTACGAAGGCATGCTTCACGACAGATTGAACACAGGTGGTCCTCGCGCGCCGAGCCATTTCGATGAGGTTGGTGTGGACGTCCGGCTCAGGGCCTGACTCGCCGATCCGGCCGATGAAGACGTGAATTCTGCCGAAGGGGACCCGATACCCGTACTCAATCGAGCTGGCCTCAGGGCCCCAGCCTTCGTCATTGATGTAGAGCTTGCCGCGACGATTCTTGGTCATCCGGCCCACAGCGTATCCCATGAGCCCTTCGAAGTTGCCCTTCAAGAACTCAAATCCACCGTGCGCTGGCCCCACGGTGGGCGCCAACTGTCGTGGAGTTGTCACGGCAGATGTCCTAGCGAAAGGACTTAGTCGTAGGGCCATCGCAACTAGGAAGCTTAAAGGGGTTAATCGGGACAAAGGACACGAGAGGTTTTATACTAGTTCGGCCCCTTACGATCAAGGTAAAAGCCTACGTCTAGTTGTGTTGGTATTGCTGGGGTTTCGATCACCAAGAAGCTTAACTCGCCGGCTTGGTTATCGATCTCTTGTTTCCTACCCTAAACCGCCACCGGGTCGTCCCCTTATATACATGGGTTGACGTCTGGTGGCCTACAGAGTCCCGGCCGGCTCATAATCGTGTCCGGCTTGGTGACTTCCTTTACATGCCTTTCTTTACAAGTCTTTCCTTACATACGGCGGTTTGCAATATTGGGCCTTAAGCCGCCTCTAGGCCTTTGGGCCTTCTATAAGATTTGATAAACTATCATCTAAATGTTTACTGGGCTTCTTGTGTAACCCACCATTGGGGCTGACCCGGCCCCTCCTGGGCGGGTCATAACTGATAGCTATATCCCCAACAAGACCCATACGCTCTTGTTTATCGAGTTGTTTCTTCAACTCCCTCAACTCTTCTGGTCTAAGCTTGTAAGGACGTTTGCAAATAGGTTCCGTGCCAGGCTCAAGATCGATAACGAATTCAACTGGCCGGTGAGGAGGCATTCCTGGAAGCTCTTCTGGTAAGACGTCTTGATATTCACAAACGACTGGAATCTGAGAGATGGCATTCAACTCGCCCTTCTCATTGAGAGAAAACAGTCGAATGGTATCATCAAAAGTGGCATAGATGATCACATCCTCAGACGAGTGTGTCAATTGAATCTGCCTGGCAGCACAATCAAGCTGAGCCTTGTGCTTAGAAAGCCAGTCCATGCCGAGAATTAGATCAATATCTAAATCACCAAGAACAATAGGAGAAGATAGAAACTTATAGTCACCCATCTTGATAGACACATCTGGGACGCAATTATTAGATGTCATTTGCTTCCCCGGGGACACAATCTTCAATGGAAAAGGAATATTTTCGGTCACAAACTCATGCTTGGCAACAAAAGGTCTTGAAATGAAAGAAAGTGATGCACCAGTATCAAACAATACTTTTGCAGGACAAGAGTTAACTGGAAGGTTACCCATGATCACTTCTGAAGAATCCTCTGCCTGAGTTGCATTCATCATGTTGACCTTGGCATGCTTGGGATTATGCTTGACCACTACATTGCTGGCAGATCTCACGGGAGGAGAAGGCGGAAGGTGCCTTTGGTTGAAGCATTTGTTTGCATAGTACCCTTTGTGCTGACACTTTGTTGCAAGTGACCTCTGAGAGCGGACGATGATAAGGAGCACTTGACCTTGGAGTATGAGACTGAGCTTTGTTCTGATAGCCTAGGTTGGGTGGGTGGGAAGATCCATTGCCACCTTTGCTCTTCTGCTGGTAAGGCTGACGGAATGGAGGAGGAGGCAACCAAAACTTCTGTTGCTTAGCTGCCACTTGAGTTGAAGAAGAAGATTGAACTGCATCTCTGACTCTCTTCTTAGAAGCATCACACTTGAGCTGAGCAGCTTCTTGCTTTAGTGACATATTGTAGAATTCATCATACTTGGTCGGCTCAAAAAGCACGAGAGCTAACTGCAGATCTTCTTTGAGGCCACCTCTGAATTGATAAATCATGCTCTTTTCATCAGGGACATCTTGTTTAGCGAAGCGAGCGAGTTTCTGAAACTGGATATTGTATTGATACACAGACATGCTACCTTGCTTGAGATTGCGGAACTCTTCACTCTTACTCTCAGCAACACTTTGTGGAATGTGATGAGCATTGAAGTCTCGGTGGAAATCATCCCAGGTAATCACACGACCTCCTCTGGAATCTTTGTATTGTTAATACCACTCGGCAGCTTGGTCTTTGAGTTGAAACGAAGCAAACTTGACAAAGTCCTTAGGCCTGACATTGCTACACTCAAAATGTTTGTAGATATCCACGAGCCAGTCGTCGGTGTCTGTGGCCTCGACACAGTTGCTGAAGGACTTCGACTGGTTTGCGAGGAACTGGTTGAGGGTAGCAAACTGAGGCTGATTGTTGCCTTGGCCTTGATTTCCTTGGGTGCCTTGCTCTTGGTTACGCTCTTGCAAGAGCTGTAAAAGCATCTGAGTGTTGGTGTTGGTGGCTGCCATGACAGCTTGCCATGCCTCCGGAGGTGGAGGTGGTGGCGGAGGGTTCGGATTCTGATGCTTTGGAGGAGCCATCCTGAAGAGGTTGACATCCGCTAGCATCTTGAAAGACATATATTCAAGCTGAATCAATGGATTGAAATTGCAACATATAACCTTAACATTTGAACAAGAATGAATGAATGAATTCCAAAGTAAATCATCACACTTCCATAAAGTTGAGAAGCCACTTAGATAAAAGGTAGATGAATAAAGCAACAAGGCCCGGATATGAACAAATAATTGGTAAGGATTACCCAATCACAAACCAAATATCTGCGGGAATAAATACAAGAGCTACATGAATTCCCACCTATAAAACTCCCAAAACTTTCTGGTTATGCAATCAGGTGTTAGGGATACAGGGGAAGCATAATATCTCACCCAAAACTAGCAAATCCTACACCCAGTTGTATCCATCCTTCAACACATAACCAAGAAACCTTCGGAAATCATTTACCTCAACCTTCGAAAAGCATCCGTTATACGAGTTATGGCAATACTCCCGAAATCCCGCCCTAGTACTGGGTGGAGTCGAGGTTATCTCACCAACAACTGCATAAAAGAGATTTTCGATGTCGGCAAACTCAGGTATTCCAGAACTGCAACGATAAAATTGTGACGATAACACCTTGGAGCTCAACTCCCTGGGACACTGCCACAACCCCTAAATGTCAGGAGGCACAAAGAACAATGTTCTTGTCACAAAACCATCGAATCGATTCCAAGATACCCGCATGATCCTAAAAAAAATTCGTGAAATTTTAGGAGAGAAGAGTCAAAGCTCTACATCAGGAGGCCTGACCAGAGCGACGAAGGGATTAAGGAGTAAAATGAATCCACTCTCCGATATATATAATCCTAAGACTCGAATTTTTTTGTTCTAGACTCAACAACGTCAGCGATTTGATCAAGCAGGGGGCTCCTAAGTCGGAGAAGGCTCTGATTACCAACTTGTAACACCCATGATGCGACTATATCTCCCACGTGTCGGGGCACGACTTAGAGGCATAACCGCATGGTAGGTATGTCGCAAGAGGGGTAATCTTTACACATCCCATGTACTGAATAAGAAAGGGATAAAGAGTTGGCTTACAAATGCCACTTCACACAATACATAAATATATCATACATCATCCAGAATACAATCAAGGTTCAACTACGCTACCAAAATAAAGAAAGACAACCCCAGATGCTAGATCCCCGATCGCCCCAACTGGGCTCCTCTACTGATCATCCGGAAAATAAACATAGTAACGGCCCGAATCCTCGTCGAACTCCCACTTGAGTTCGGTAGCGTCCCCTGCACTGGCATCATCGGCACCTGCATCTGTTTGGAAGTATTTGTGAGTCACGGGGACTCAGCAATCTCACACCCTCCCGATCAAGACTATTTAAGCTTAAGGGTAGGAAATGGGTAGTGAGGTGGAGCTGCAGCAAAGCACTAAGCATATATGGTGGCTAACTTATGCAAAAGAGAGCGAGAAGAGAAGCAAAGCATGGTCGAGAAGCTAAAAGTGATCAAGAAGTGATCCTGAAGCTACTTACATTCAAGCATAACACGAGACCGTGTTCTCTTCCCGGACTCCGCCGAAAAGACACCATCACGGCTACACATGCGGTTGATCCATTTTAATTAAGTTAAGTGTCAAGTTTTTTACAACCAGATATTAAAAAATTCCCATCTGCCATAACCGCGGGCACGGCTTTCGAAAGTTCAAAACCCTGCGGGGTGTCCCAACTTAGCCCATCACAAGCTCTCACGGTCAACGAAGGATATTCCTTCTCCCAAGAAGACCCGATCAGACTCGGAATCCTGGTTACAAGACATTTCGACAATGGTAAAACAAGACGAGCAAAGCCGCCCGAATGTGCCGGAAAATGCCGATAGGAGCTGCACATATCTCGTTCTCAGGGCACACCGGATGAACACTATGTACAACTAAAACCAAACCTCAAGTTTCCCCGAGGTGGCGCTGCAAGTGGCTCTGTTTTGGACCAACACTCAGAGGAGCACTGGCCCGGAGGTTTTAAAATAAAGATGACCCTTGAGTCTGCGGAACCCAAGGGAAAAAGTCTTAGGTGGCAAATGGTAAAACCAAGGATGGGCCTAGCTGGAGGAGTTTTATTCAAGGCGAACTGTCAAGGGGTTCCCATAACACCCAACCGTGTAAGGAACGCAAAATCAAGGAACATAACACCGGTATGACGGAAACTAGGGCGACAAGAGTGGAACAAAACACCAAGAATAAGGCCGAGCCTTCCACCCTTTACCAAGTATATAGATGCATTAAACTAAACAAGATATAATAATGATATCCCAACAAAATCCATGTTCCAACAAGGAACAAACTTCAACTTCACCTACAACTAGCAACGCTATAAGAGGGGCTGAGCAAAGCGGTAACATAGCCAAAAACCGGTTTGCTAGGAAAAGTGGGTTAGAGGCTTGACATGGCAATATGGGAGGCATGATATAGCAAGTGGTAGGTATCGCGGCATAGCAATAGAGCGAACAACTAGCAAGCAAAGATAGAAGTGATTTCGAGGGTATGGTCATCTTGCCAGCAAAGTTCTCAGAGTTGACGAAAGCTTGATCTTCGTAAGCGTACTCAACAGGCTCCTCGATCACGTACTCGTCTCCCAGCTCTACCCAAAGCAAGAACACAAACAAAGTAACAACAATCAACCATGGTGCAATGCACAATCAACATGATGCAAAACATGGCATGATATGTGAGATGTGATATGCAATGCATATGCGTGCTCCGGAAGGAAAATATTGATCAAGGAATAAACTTGGCAAACCAAGTGTGCCTCTGGAAAGATGAGATGATTTCGTTCGAAATCGATATAAAGATCATCGGAATCGGATGCATGGTTTGCAAATGGCAAGCAAAACAAGAATGGCACAATTCTGCGATTAACAGCACAATGCCATGTAGAATGCAACAAGAAACTAAGCTAATGCACCCCCAACATAGCAACAAAGTACATGTAAGTGATCTACCAAAGATGCTTGGCAAAACATGAACACTAAGCTACGGCTAAATCACACAAGAACAGGTTCAAACAAGCATGGCAAAAGTGCAAAAGATATCAGCTTCACAGACTTAGTGAAAATACTGATATGCCAGAAATAACATCAGGAAGCAATGTTAGAGCAAGCAAACAACATTCTACAGGAACATATCATAGCAAACAAAGGCATGGCATGAAACTACCGAATGCATAGAACAAAAGCCCCTTACTGATCATGAGCCAAAAAGGCACAGAAGATATGATGGCAACCATGTAAACATAGCAAGTTTTATTAACATATTTAGACTTAGCAGAAAACTGAGCATGGCATAAACAGAATTATGAAGGCATCTTTGCAAGCTCGATTCACTCACCACGAGGCATTGCATGACAAACTAAGCATATCAAAAGCAAGATGACATGTTCATGAAGCTAACCATGGCAAGATCAAGTTCATAGCATGCATGGATCAACAGCAACAACCATGGCAAAATTGATTAACATGTAAACAATCTGTCAGGAACATTTTATAGCAAAAGTAGAGCAAGATTAAGACATGATAGAGCACTCCATAATTTCAAACAGGGGCATGGATGGATAGAGCACAACCATATGTCCAAATCACCCTTACTGAAGCAACTCAAAACCAACATGGATCTCACTGTAGCATCGTGTTTACATGGCATAAAAATAACAGCAGGCACAAGACTTAGCAAAATCCTAAGTCCATGAAATCAGCAATATCACGAAGGCTACTTTGCATGCTTGTGCTAGTCACCACATTGATCACAAAAATACATGGCAAGCACCCCTGTAAATATGGCATGGCATAGATCAAAACACATGTAGAGCTCATGCCCATAAGATGCACACAACAAATGTGACAAAAATGACAAATCCTCATAACCTGCTAAGTAACAGGAGCTAACATTTTAAAGCATTCTTGCATCAATGATTTGGGCATCAGGATGGACTCAAACAAGCATGTCACAATGGAATGAAATGAAGAGAATCTCACAATGAACATTTTGATATATTATGTGCATGAAGTGGAGCTACGGTGATGAAGTTATGATGCAATGAGTAGGGCCACAAAATAATGCAGAGAAGGACTTAGGGAAAACAAGGTCAACCTCTATGGATCTAGGGTTTCTAGCACGTGTCTCGAGGCGGCGGTGGATCTCGCTGGAGAGCTCACTGGAGAACGCTGCGGTGGCCGGAGTTCGTCGGGAACAACGAAGACGAGGCCAGAGAGAAAGGGCGGCGAAGGAGGCCAGATCCGTCGGGGACGGCGAGGTCCGCGGCGGGTGAGGTGACCGGAGAGGCGGCCGGCGACGGTGGCGTGGTTACGCACCGGCGAGGCGACGACAGAGGCGCGCCGGCGGCGGAGAAGCGGCGAGGGCTTGTGAGGCGGCGGCGCTTAGGCGCGGGGACACGCGGGGAAGGCGCGGGGGCGCGGCGGCGGCGATGGGCCGGGCGGGCCTGATCCAGGCTCGCCGGGCCGGCCGTGGAGAGGACGGCGGTGGGACACGTGGCGGGCGGATATTGGCTGGGCGACGGCGGGCAGATGTGTCCGGCCGTTGCAGACGCGTCCGGTTTCGGCGGGGGACGAAAATTAGGGTTTTGGACCCGGAATTTGGACGAGGAGCACATATTTATAGGTGGGAGGAGGTAGGAGTGTCCAAATGAGGTGTAGCTTTCGCCACGCGATCGTGATCCGACGGCGGAGGACATGGGAGTGGTTTGGATGGGTTATTGGGACGTTTTGGAGGGGTGTTGGGCTGCAACACACACGAGGCCTTTACAGTTCCCCGGTTAACCGTTGGAGTATCAAACGGACTCCAAATGGCACGAAATTTGACAGGCAGTCTACTAGTGGTGTACCCAGGACACTTGGCAAATCTCAGTCCATTCCGAGAACGTTTAACACCCACTCACAAAAAGAGACAAGAGGGGTACGCCGGAGGACGTAGGAGTGTCGGATTGCAAAACGGACAACGGGGAAAATGCTCGGATGCATGAGACGAACACGTATGCAAATGAGATGCACATGATGACATGATATGAAATGCATGACAAGAACAAAATGCAAAACGAAGACAAAACCCAACCACGACGGGAAATCTCATAACTTAGAGCCGAAAATGGCAGAGTCGGAATTACAAATATGACAAGTTACATCCGGGGTGTTACAACACTCCACCACTACGAAAGGATCTTGGCCCGAGATCTAGGACTGAAAGAACTCCGGATATTCAGAACGGAGGTGGTCCTCACGTTCCCAGGTGGCTTCTTGGTCGAAATGGTGTGACCACTTCACTTTCAGGAATTTGATAGACTTGTTGCGAGTCTTGCACTCAGTTTCTTCAAGAATAGCAACGGGATGCTCATGATAAGATAGGTCTTCTTGGAGATCAATCTCTTCGAAGTTGATGGTCCGTTCAGGACTCTTGAAGCATTTGCGAAGCTGAGACACGTAAAACACGTCGTGCATGTTTGCGAAGTTGGACGGAAGCTCAAGTTGATAGGCAAGTTTGCCTCTTTTACCAATGATCTTGAAAGGACCCACGTATCTAGGGGCAAGCTTCCCTTTGATACCAAAGCGACGAGTACCTTTCATTAGAGAGACGTGGAGGTAGACATGGTCTCCGATCTCGAAAGCCAAATCACTGTGTTTGCTATCATAGTAACTCTTCTGGCGCGATTGCGCGGCTTTTAGATTTTCACGGATGACTTTACACATTTCTTCAGCTTCTGTGATTAAGTCATTGTGAAGAAGTTGGCGTTCACTAGTCTCTCACCAATTAAGAGGAGTACGGCACTTTCTGCCATAGAGAATCTCGAATGGGGCCTTGCCCGAGCTTGCTTGGAAGCTGCTATTGTAGGAGAACTCGGCATATGGAAGACAATCTTCCCACTTCATACCGAAGGAAATGACACAAGCCCTGAGCATATCTTCAAGGATTTGATTGGCTCGCTCGACTTGTGCACTAGTTTGAGGATGGAAGGCTGTGCTGAAGCGAATGTTGGTGCCCATGGACTTCTGGAAGGAGTCCCAGAACTTAGAAGTGAAGATGCTTCCACGATCTGAATATATCAATTGCGGAATGCCGTGCAGAGAGACAATCCTGGAGGTGTATAGCTCTGCCAACTGAGCTGTTGTGATAGATTCTTTGATTGGAAGGAAATGAGCCACTTTAGTAAGCTTGTCGATGACAACGAAGATAGCATCATTTCCATGCCTGGACTTGGGAAATCCAGTCACGAAGTCCATCTCAATATGATCAAACTTCCATTCTGGAATGGCAAGAGGTTGGAGGAGACCAGCTGGCCGTTGGTGTTCTGCTTTCACTCTTCTGCAGACATCACATTCATTCACGAACTGAGCAATTTCTCGCTTCATTCGAGTCCACCAATATGACTGCTTGAGGTCATGGTACATCTTTGTACTTCCAGGATGAATGGATAGAAGGGAATTGTGTGCCTCGTTCATAATGACTTTACGTAGATCACCTTTAGGAACCACGATTCAATCCTCGAAGAATAGAGTGTCTTTGTCATCAAGGCGATAACACTTGTACTTGGGTTGGCTCTTGGCGATCCCATTTTTCACCTTCTTCACCATGGTATCAAGAAGTTGTGCCTCACGAATTTGATCTTCCAAAGTAGGAGAGACTTGGAGGTTGGCAAGAAAGCCTTGAGGAACAACTTGGAGATTCAGTTTGCGGAAAGCTTCACAAAGGTCCGGTTGGAATGGCTTGAGAATCAAACTGTTGTAGTAATCCTTCCTGCTCAAAGCATCTGCAATGACATTGGCCTTGCCTGGAGTATATTCAATACTCGGAGGTTGGGCCTTGCTGGAGGAGTTTTATTCAAGGTGAATTGTCAAGGGGTTCCCATAACACCCAACCGCGTAAGGAATGCAAAATCAAGGAACATAACACCGGTATGACGAAAACTAGGGCGACAAGAGTGGAACAAAACACCAGGCATAAGGCTGAGCCTTCCACCCTTTTCCAAGTATATAGATGCATTAAAGTAAACAAGATATAATAATGACATCCCAACAAAATCCATGTTCCAACAAGGAACAAACTTCAACTTCACCTGCAACTAGCAACGCTATAAGAGGGGCTAAGCAAAGCGGTAACATAGCCAAACAATGGTTTGCTAGGAAAAGTGGGTTAGAGGCTTGACATGGAAATATGGGAGGCATGATATATCAAGTGGTAGGTATCGCGGCATAGCAATAGAGCGAACAACTAGCAAGCAAAGATAGAAGTGATTTCGAGGGTATGGTCATCTGGCCTGCAAAGTTCTCAAAGTTGACGAAAGCTTGATCTTCGTAAGCGTACTCAACAGGCTCCTCGATCACGTACTCGTCTCCCGGCTCTACCCAAAGCAAGAACACAAACAAAGTAACAACAATCAACCATGGTGCAATGTGCAAGCAACATGATGCAAAACATGGCATGATATGCGAGATGTGATATGCAATGCATATGCGTGCTCCAGAAGGTAAAGATTGATCAAGGCATAAACTTGGCAAACCAAGTGTGCCTCTGGAAAAATGAGATGATTTTGGTCGAAATCGATATAAAGATCATCGGAATCGGATGCACGGTTTGCAAATGGCAAGCAAAACAAGAATGGCACAATTCTGCGATTAACAGCACGATGCCATCTAGAATGCAATAAGAAACTAAGCTACTGCACCCCAACATAGCAACAAAGTACATGGAAGTGATATACCAAAGATGCTTGATAAAACATGAACACTGAGCTATGGCTAAATCACACAAGAACATGTTCAAACAAGCATGGCAAAAGTGCAAAAGATATCAGCTTCATAGACTTAGTGAAAATACTAATATGCCAGAAATAACATCAGGAAGCAATGTTTAGAGCAAGCAAACAACATTCTACAGGAACATATCATAGCAAACAAAGGCATGGCATGAAACTACTAAATGCATAGAACAAAAGTCCCTTACTGATCATGAGCCAAAAATGCACAGAAGATATGATGGCAACCATGTAAACATAGCAAGTTTTATTAACATATTTAGACTTAGCAGAAAACTGAGCATGGCATAAACAGAATTATGAAGGAATATTTGCAAGCTCGATTCACTCACCACAAGGCATTGCATGACAAACTAAGTATATCAAAAGCAAGATGACATGTTCATGAAGCTAACCATGGCAAGATCAAGTTCATAGCATGCATGGATCAACAACAACAGCCATGGCAAAATTGATTAACATGTAAACAATCTGTCAGGAACAATTTATAGCAAAAGTAGAGCAAGATTAAGACATGCTAGAGCACTCCATAATTTCAAACAGGGGCATGGATGGATAGAGCACAACCATATGTCCAAATCACCCTTACTGAAGCAACTCAAAACCAGCATGGATCTCACTGTAGCATCATGTTTACATGGCATAAAAATAACAGCAGGCACAAGACTTAGCAAAATCCGAAGCCCGTGAAATCAGCAATATCACGAAGGCTACTTTGCATGCTTGTTCTAGTCACCACATTGATCACAAAAATACATGGCAAGCACCCCTGTAAATATGGCATGGCATAGATCAAAACACATGTAGAGCTCATGCCCATAAGATGCACACAACAAATGTGACAAAAATGACAAATCCTCATAATCTGCTAAGTAACAGGAGCTAACATTTTAAAGCACTCTTGCATCAATGATTTGGGCATCAGGATGGACTCAAACAAGCATGTCACAATGGAAAGAAATGAAGAGCATCTCACAATGAACATTTTGATATATTATGCGCATGAAGCGGAGCTATGGTGATGAAGTTATGATGCAATGAGCAGGGCCACAAAATAATGCAGAGAAGGACTTAGGGAAAAACGAGGTCAACCTCTATGGATCTAGGGTTTCCAGCACGAGTCTTGTCGTGGAATTGTCACGGAAGATGTCCTAGAGAAGGAATTAGTCGTAGGGCCATCGCACTAGGAAGCTTAAAGGGGTTAATCGGGACAAAGGACATGAGAGGGTTTTATACTAGTTCGGCCCCTTACGATGAAGGTAAAAGCCTACGTCTAGTTGGTATTGGTATTGCTAGGGTTTCGATCACCAAGAGGCTCAACCCGCCGGCTTGGTTATCGACTTGTTATTTCTTGCCCTAAGCCGCCACCGGGTCATCCCCTTATATACATGGGTTGACGCCTGGTGGCCTACAGAGTCCCGGCCGGCTCATAATCATGTCCGGCTCGGTGGCTTCCTTTACATGCCTTTCTTTACAAGTCTTTCCTTACATACGGCGGTTTACAATATCGGGCCTTAAGCCGCCTCCAGGCCCTTGGGCCTTTTATAAGGTTTAATAAACTATCATCTTGAATGTTTACTGGGCTTCTTTCATAACCCGCCATTGGAGCTGACCCAGCCCCTCCTGGGCGGGTCATGACTGATAGTAATATCCCCAACATTAGGCCCTAGGTTGAATTTGAATTTCATTCTTTGTCAATCTTCAATACTTATACAAAAATCCATCTTCTTATCTTCGTTAAAGTTTTCGTAACCCGCCGTGACGTCATCTCTTGAAAACGCAAAGAACTTTCATGACATCATCTCCCAACGGATCTTTTATCTTTAATGCTTCCCGAGAATCGAGGCGTCTGTGTAGCTAGATAACCATTATTCGGCTCTCCTCGATTTTTGTGCCCGTCTGTTCACATCTTTCCTTATAAATAGGCACGCCTCGGCCTTCTCATTCTCCTCTCTAGCTCCATCTTCTTCCTCTCGCGTACCCCCTGTTGCTCGAGCTTCGCCGCCGCCGTGATTCACCTCCGTCTCCATCGACGTTGGCCGCCGCATCAACCTGAACCGATCCAGAGAACAGCGGCGATCTCCGCAGAAGACCTGTGACTGTAAGTTCTCTTCTTTTTATTTCTCAGATCCGCACTTAGGGTTTCCAGATTCTTTCGTGTTCTTCCGAGTTCATCGCAGTCCCTCGTAGTTTTTCCACTGCAGGCCTCTTCTTGATCCAAAAATATATATATGCTCGTGTGGTAGTGTTCTTGTGCCTTTTCTCTATCCACAGATCCCTTTCTCTGTTTCAAAGGCTGTATTAGAACTTACATACTCTTCTGCGCTGAACTTTTTTAGGTCTAGAATTTTTTTTATTTTGAATGGCCATTTGATCTGGAATAATACCAAACAATTTAAGAAACTTGTTTGTCTCAACACTTAGCTGAAATTGCCTTCTTCAAATATCTGTAGTCATGGCGGCTTATCATGCCGGCTTAATTTTCCTTATATGTCATTAGCCCTTAACTAAGCCGCCATTACTTGTTTGCCTCTTCATCACTTAACTGTCAATATCACCATTAAACTGAACTGGCATATTGCTTTTATTTTCAGTTCTTGTTTGCCCATCATGCCGTCCAAAACACCAACCATCTGTAACTGGGTTCCCTCAACCATGACTGAGGAACGTTTGAAAGAGTTCTTCACCATAGGATTTCTGCCAGCGAAAATTGTCATGTCTTACCGTGCCCCTGACTCGGAAGAAGAACGGCCCAACCCAAGAGACGGCGAAGTGATCATTTTCACTGACCATATGAACCGCGGCTTCTCACCGCCCAGCTCAAAGTTCTTCAGAGAGGTCCTCCACTTTTTCAAGCTCCATCCTCAAGATATCGGGCCTAATTCCATATCTAACATCTGTAACTTCCAAGTACTCTGTGAAGTATATCTTCAACAAGAGCCGACCGTGGAGTTGTTTAGAGAATACTTTTACCTAAACCAGCAGAACGAGTGCACCAACGGCCTTAGCTTAGAGCTTGGAGGCATATCAATTCAGCGCCGGCAGGGTGCCGTCTTCCCCCTCATTGTCTTACCAAGTCACCCAAAGGACTGGAACCAGACTTGGTTCTACTGCCAGGACACTTCACCAGCAAACGAGAAGCCACTGCCGGGCTATCGCCCCGATCGTCTTGACTCCAAGTTCGCGCTTCCTGATAAGCTTACTGTTGCTGAACGCAAGAGGCTGATACCATCCATCAAAAGGATCAATGCTCTGTTGGGGAACGGGTTAACTGGAGTTGATCTAACCCGCTGCTAGATCTCATGGCGGGTCATCCCTTTGAGCCGCCGGTCAAAGTTGATGTATGAGTATGGTGGAGGCCCGGATGACTCTCTTCGTCACAGCCCCGTTCAATTGATAGAAGATCATATTGTCTCAATGTCAACTCTTCTGGTGAACAGGAAATACGAAGATTGCAGTGTCGTCGGGTTAAACCCCTTCTGCCAGCTTAACCCGGTGCCAGAAGTAAGGATATTGTTATTTCTCTCCTTTGTATTTTCCCAGCCGTATTGTTTTAATACTTGCCTGACTCTTTATCTTGTTTTTACCTGTCTGCAGGCCAACTCTGACTTCTGGAAAGTTAAGTATGACCACGAGGCTGCCAAGAAAACGAAAGTCGCCGCCATAAATGCCAAGAAAACGACCCGGAGATCGGAAAAAAAGAGCACTGCTGAAGATTTGATGAAGCTTGATGATACATCTGATTCAGAGGTAGCCTTTGATTCCCTTGGCCAATTTTTTAACAATCTTATTGACACTGATCATTACCAGGATGACACTGGGGCCAGTCAGGCTATGGAAGCAGAGGTAACTATCATTTCCTCCGACTCAGAGCCCTTGCCAAGACAAAAAATTCGACGAGTGATCCGTAAAGTAAGGTTTTCTAACCCTTTAGCTCACTTGGATCCCACCTTTCGTTTGAAAAAGCAGCAACATGAAAGCCGCCGTCAGGCTCGGACTGAAGATGAGCCGGCTGTCATTCTTCAGCAAACTCCTCAAAAGCGCCCGAATGAGGTTCACTTCTTTCTGTCTTTAACTCTATTTAATGGATCCTTTCCCCTGCCTTACTTTTAACTTTGTTTTATCTTTTCAGGAGGTGTCTTCCTCTTCTAGCGACTTGTCGCAGACGCAATTTCCGGCCCTCAAGACTTCCCCTGTGTAAAAAATCCTCCTTGTTTCCGGTTTGTTCAAATTGTATCTTTATACTGACAATCCTGCAATATTTATCTTAGTGGCCAAGCTAAATCCAAGAAGGCAAAGGCAGCTAAACCGGCAGAAGACCCGCCGGTGCTTGCATCTGACCCGGCCAGGCCATCTTCTCCATTAACCGATGCTCCAGAAGACCCGCCTATTGACGCAGAAGCAAATCCTCCTGAGCTGTCGTTTGATGAGACCACTGTAAACCCTTCCACAAGTGGATCATCAAGCTCGGCCAACCCGCCATCACCGTCTGCCCAAGACGTTCAGATCACCGGGAGCCATTTTATTGAGCCAGGGAATCCAACCGTGCTGGCTCGGTGTACTGCGAAACAAGAGGCATTGGAGAGGCAAAAACTGCGCTTTGACGTTGCCAATTACGACCATTTAAATGCCAACGGTATTTTATCCGGCTATCTCAGCCACGTGCACTCCAGTCGTGACTCTAAGATCTAAATGGTCAAACAGTTGCAGCTGAAATATGAGGTATGTTCTTCCGGCTTATCTATATTCCTTCAGCCCCCAAGTCTTTAGATTATGAGACAACCGGAATGATCTGTAGACTTTAGCATATAGGGCAAGACCTTCACCTTTGATTTTTTTTTGAGTTCAATAAAATAGAACAAAACTTCACCTGTAGTCCCCAAGGGCCGGTTCTTTTTGATCATAAATGAGTCGGTACCTTAAATTGTTTTGTACCATATTCAAAGAACTTAATATTCCGGCTTAACCTTGAGAAACTCGCTGAACTGCATACATTAGCCCCCAAGTGCCAAGTGTTGTTACTTTGTAAGGTACTTGGGACTTAAAGTATGTCTTTAGAGTCATAAAATTTTGATTTGGCATACATTAGCCCCCAAGTGTCAAGTGGTTATTTGTAAAGTACTTGAGACTTGAATCTTGATTTTTGAACTTGAAGCAAAATCTTGACTCATCTGAATGTTTTGCAGAATGCCTTATCTGAATTGAACTCGCAATTGACTGATGCGAAGACCCGGCTAGCGAGTCAAGAAGCAGAAATCAAATTTGCTAACTCCAAACTGCAAATAAGTCTCTTTGAGACAGAAAATTTAAAGACTAGCTTCGCTGCCAAGAAGAAAACCTGGGAAGAGGAAAAAACGCTTCTGACCCAACGCGCTGAGAAGGCCGAAACAGCCCTTGAAGAGATTTCAACAGAGCTAAATGGTTTAAAGGGCCGAGTGTCTCAAATGGTGGCTGTCATCTTTGGTAAGCCGTCCGACTTTACTTTTGTGTGCTTTTGCTGATCCGGAGTATAAGCCACCAGGTGACTTTGTGTATAAAATATGTGCAGGCCCATGAAGCAAAAATCTGAGCCAAGATCCTTTGATTAAACTGAAGGCAGTGTATACTTTGGTAGAACAACTGTATATTGGCGCATAGTGGGCACTTACCGCCATCTCTCCTGCCAATCAAGGACCCAACCGGCTCAGCGACGTCCTGAAGAAACTGTTAATCCTGCCTGCCAGATTTCAAGAAGTGAAATGCTCCTGTGCTCGAGCCGGGGCTTTGCCTGCCCTGAGCCGCTCCAAGGCTTGGGTGCCAGACCTAGACCTGGCGGACGTGGCCAGAGGCTATCCCACCATGAAGGAAGACGGATCTCCCTTTGAACAGGATGACTTCATGGCTTGCGTGCGCGGAGTCCGACCTCAGGCAACTACCCTTGGAGATGATACCAATATTGACAAATATCAGTCGGGTTTTGATGCTGAAAATAAGAAGATGGCGACTCCCTCGTACAAGGTGACGGACTTGATCCCGCCTGTAAGAGAAAATACATTTGCCCCGGAAGTTGACCCGGCAGGCCTGATCGACGATGAAGCAGAATTCGTCGCCGTGAATGGTTTTGACTGGTCAAAACCCAACTTCCAGCCAACAGAGGGCGGTGACCCGGCGAGGGAGGAATAATAACCATATTCATTGGCTTATAAAAAGTCGTGTGATAGGTTAGTTGTGAAAACACTGAATGCCTTGCTTATGCCATCATGCATAAAACACTGTATGTGACTCCGTGTTTCTGATGGCAATATTTATATTTGATGATTGTTTTTGCAACACTTTAAATCTGTTCCCTGTAGAGACAAGAAAAGACTGGCTTGGCGGCTTAGAACTGAACGGGTTAAAACACCCGGCTTATATCCAATATGTTTATCATAATAGAAAACAGAAAGCAGATATGAATAAAGGACAAGGGCTGGAACTAACTCTTTAGTTAATGCAGTAGGCAATTATATATAAATAATAGCCACACTTGTACCTTTGATCCTTAGACCACCGGCTTGAGTAACCCAGGTAATGAAGCCGATAACTCAATCTTTCTGAGAAATCAATACCTTTGAATACTTCAATGATCGTCATACCTTGGTAGCCATGTTGTCAAATAGACAAATCGGCGAAGAAGATCATGCTAATTATTTGCAACAAGAAACTCAAAGGCAAATAAAAGTTAATAAGTATGATTTAACCTTATATTTAAAGGTTGGTGGCTTCTGATTCAAATACAATCAGTAAACCGGACCAAAGGGGTTAAGCTAAGGTTCGAATACGACCATATAGCCCCCAGTGGATGTGGCGTTGCGCCGATCAAGAGGGTACTCCGACAGCTATGTTCTCTTTGGTTCGAATACGACCTATGTTTGAACAGGAAGCCCCCAAATGACCTTGAGAGGTTTTTAACGACCCTGATTCGAATACGATCCAAGTCGGACCCAAAAGGGGTTAAGCTATGATTCGAATACGATCAAGAAGCCCCCTAGTGAGTTTGTCCTTGAGCCGATCAAGAGGGTTACGACAGCTATGTTCTCTTTGGTTCGAATACGACCTATGTTTGAACAGGAAGCCCCCAAGTGACCATGATAATTGCAGCTAGATTCTAATACGATCATAAGCCGGACCAAAAAAGGTTAGACTTGATTCAAATATGATCAGCTCCTTAATAGTCATTTGAGAATAAGAAATAACAAAGATGCATAATCTTTGAAAAGAAAAGAGACCGATGGTCTTACTTTATTACTTATCATGGTATATACAATGTTAAAGTATGTACATGATGAGAGCCGGTAGCTCAGGTGTAGTATGGCCGAAGTTGAGCAATGTTCCATGGCCGGAGGGTCTCCTCCTCTGACTTACATGAATCTTTGTGTTCTCGAACATCAATGAGGTAATACAACCCGTTGTTTAAGTTCTTGCTGACCACAAAGGGTCCTTCCCATGGCGGGGATAGCTTGTGCGCATCTGACAGATCCTGGATGAGCCGGAGCACCAGGTCGCCTTCTTGAAAAGTCCTGGATTTGACCCGGCAGCTGTGATAACGGCGCAGGTCCTGTTGATAAATTGCTGACCGAGCCGCTGCTAAGTCTCTCTCTTCATCCAACAAGTCAAGTGCATCCTGTCTGGCTTGTTCATTATTAGCTTCAACATAAGCCCCCACACGGGGCGAGTCATGACGGATGTCACTAGGAAACACTGCTTCTGCTCCATAAACCATGAAGAAAGGTGTGTAACCTATAGACCTGTTAGGTGTGGTGTTGATACTCCATAACACCGAGGGTAATTCCTCTACCCAACAACCCGGCGTTCGCTGTAAGGAAACCATAAGCCGGGGTTTGAAAGGTCCCACCAAGAGATGTGTCTTTTTATCCTTAGACCTTTTGAAAGATCCCACCATGTCAAGCCCCCAGACCGCAAACGGCCAAGTGATTGGAATCATCCGGAGCCCTTGAGACGGCACATGCGCTCGTCGTGCAAACTTTTGACATCCATCACATCTGCTGACCAGATCCTCTGCATCAGGGTGAGCCGTCAACTAGTAAAAACTGTGACAAAAAGCCTTGGCCGCCAGAGATTTTGACCCGGCGTGATGACCACAATCGCCTTCATGGATCTCACGAAGTATTTCTTGACCTTCTTCGGGGGAAACACACCGCTGAAACACTTCGGAGACACTGCGATGGTATAATTCTCCATCCGAAATCGTCATTGACTTAGACCGCCGGGTTATCTATCGAGCCAGGGTCTCATCCGCTGGCAACTCTCCCCGGGTCATGTAAGCCAAGAACGGCACTGTCCAATCTGGAATGACATGAAGAGCCGCCACCAACTGCGCCTCCAGGTCAGGAACAGCTAAATCTTCTTCTGTGGGCAACTTGACAGACGGGTTATGCAAAACATCCAAAAAGGTGTTAGGTGGTACCGGCTAACGCTGAGACCCCAACCGGCTTAAAGCATCAGCCGCTTCGTTCTTTCAACGGTCAATGTGATCCACCTGATAACCTTTAAAATGCCCTACAACAGCATCAACCTCCCGGCGATAAGCCGCCATGAGAGGGTCCTTGGAATCCCACTTGCCTGATACCTGTTGAGCCACTAGATCTGAGTCGCCAAGACATCTGACCCAGCTCAAACTCATCTCTTTTGCCACTCGAAGACCATGGAGCAAGGCTTCATACTCTGCTGCATTGTTAGTGCAAGGAAACATCAACCGCAACACATAAAAAAATTTGTCACCTCGCAGAGAGGTTAACACAACTCCAGCCCCCGAGCCTTCCAACTGTCTAGACCCATCAAAATGAATAGTCCAATACGTGTTGTCTGGTTTCTCTTCTGGCATCTGCATCTCTGTCCATTCATTAATGAAGTCAACCAGTGCTTCAGATTTGATCGCGGTACGTGGCACATACTTCAACCCATGAGACCCAAGCTCAATTGCCCACTTGGCGACTCGCCCAGTGGCTTCTCTATTTTGAATGATGTCTCCCAAAGGAGCAAAGCTAACCACGGTGATTGGATGTCCCTGAAAATAATGCTTAAGCTTCCGGCATGCCATGAACACCCCATATACGAGCTTCTGCCAATGTGGATATCGTTGTTTGGATTCAATTAGCACCTCACTGATGTAGTAAACCGGCCATTGAACCGGATGCTCCTTGCCAGCCTCCTTGCGCTCCACCACAATAGCCACACTAACAACTCGTGAGTTGGTGGCCACGTATAACAGCAGCGGCTCTTTCTCAACTGGAGCAGCCAGGACCGGCGGCTCAGCAAGCTGTGTCTTCAGATCTTCAAAAGCAGAGTTTGTAGCATCGCTCCAAACAAAATCACATGTTTTCTTCATCATCTGATACAGAGGCATTGCCTTCTCCCCTAACTGGCTTATGAACCGGCTCAAAGCAGCAACACGGCCCGCCAGTCGTTCAACGTCATTGATGCATGTTGGTTTAGCCAGGGATGTAATTGCCTTGATTTTCTCCGGGTTAGCCTCAATACCTCGGTTGGACACCAAAAAACCCAAGAGCTTGCTGGCTAGGACTCCAAAAACACACTTGGCCGGGTTAAGCATCATTTTGTAGACCCGGAGATTATCGAAAGTCTCTTTCAGATCTGTGACCAAGGTTTCCTCTTTCCTGGAATTTACCACTATATCATCCACATAAGCATGAACATTACGCCCAATTTGATCGTGAAGACAATTCTACACACATTGTTGGTAAGTCCCTCGGCACTCTTAAGCCCAAAAGGCATAGACACATAGCACAAAGCTCCAAAAGGAGTGATAAAAGCCGTCTTCTCCTGATCCTTGACCGCAATCTTGATATGATGATAGCCGGAATAAGCATCCAAGAAACTCAAACGTGCGCAACCCGCCGTAGCATCAATGATCTGATCGATACGGGGAGGGAAAAAGGATCAGCCAGACAAGCCTTGTTCAGATCGGTATAATCCACACACATACGCCAGGTGCCATTCTTTTTGAGTACAAGCACCGGGTTGGCTAACCACTCTGGGTGAAAGACTTCTATAATGAACCCAGCTGCCAAAAGCCGGGCCACCTCTTCTCCAATGGCCTTGCGCCTTTCTTCATTGAACCGTCGGAGAAATTGTCTGACAGGTTTAAACTTTGGATCAATATTGAGAGTGTGCTCAGCGAGTTCCCTCGGGACACCCGGCATGTCTGAAGGTTTCCATGCGAAGATGTCCCGGTTCTCATGGATGAACTCGATGAGCGCGCCTTCCTATTTTGGATCCAAGTTAGCACTGATGATGAACTGCTTGGATGAGTCGTCAGGCACAAAGTCAACCATCTTGGTGTCATCAGCTGATTTGAACTTCAACACCGGCTCATGCTCTGTTGTTGGTTTCTTTAATGACGTCATGTCTGCCGGGTCAACATGATCTTTGTAAAAAATTAACTCCTCTGTTGCACAGACAGATTAAGCATAGGTGATACGTCTCCGTTGTATCTATAATTTTTTATTGTTCCATGCCAATATTATTCAACTTTCATATACTTTTTGGCAACTTTTTATATTATTTTTGGGACTAACATATTGATCCAGTGCCCAGTGCCAGTTCCTGTCTGTTGCATGTTTTTGGTTTCGCAGAATATCCATATCAAACGGAGTCCAAACGGGATAAAAACGGACGAAGCTTATTTTTGGAAAATTTGGAAGGAAAATCAACGCGAACCAGTGCCCGAGGTGGTCACGAGGCAGGGGGCGCCCCCCCTCCCCCCCCCCTTAGGGCGCGCCCCTTACCCTCATGAGCCCACCGTAAGGCGGTTGACGCTCTTCTTTTGCCGCAAGAAAGCTAATATTCGGAAAAAAATCACGGTGAAGGTTTCAGGCCAATCGGAATTACGGATCTCCATATATATACGAAACAGTGAAACAGAGCCAGGAAAGAACGCAGAAACAGAGAGAGACAGAGAGATAGATCCAATCTTGGAGGGGCTCTCGCCCCTCCCACGCCATGGGAGCCAAGGACCAGAGGGGAAACCCTTCTCCCATCTAGGGAGGAGGTCAAGGAAGAAGAAGGAGGAGGGGGGCCCTCTCCCCCTTGCTTCCGGTGGCGCCGGAGTGCCACCGGGGGCCATCATCATCACCGCCATCTTCACCAACAACTTCACCACCATCATCACCAACTCTTCCCCCCTCTATGCAGCGGTGTAACCTCTCTCTTACCCGCTGTAATCTCTACTTAAACATGGTGCTCAACGCTATATATTATTTCCCAATGATGTATGGCTATCCTATGATGTTTGAGTAGATCTGTTTTGTCCTAATGGCTATTTGATGGTCGTGATTTGTTTGAGTTGTATGTTTTATTATTGGTGTTGTCCTATGGTGCTCTCCATGTCGCGCAAGCGTGAGGGATTCCCGCTGTAGGGTTTGCAATATGCTTATGATTTGCTTATGGTGGGTGGCGTGAGTGACAGAAGCACAGACCCGAGTAAGTAGGTCGTTTGCGTATGGGATAAAGGGGACTTGATACTTTAATGCTATGGTTGGATTTTACCTTAATGAATCTTTAGTAGTTGCGGATTCTTGCTAGAGTTCCAATCATAAGTGCATATGATCCAAGTAGAGAAAGTATGTTAGCTTATGCCTCTCCCTCAAATAAAATTGCAATAATGATTACCGGTCTAGTTATTGATTGCCTAGGGACAAATAACTTTCTCTTGACAACAAGCTCTCTACTAAAACTAATTTAGTTGTTTCTTTGTCTAAACAGCCCCCACCTTTTATTTACATGCTCTTTATTATCTTGCAAACCTATCCAACAACACCTACAACGTACTTCTAGTTTCATACTTGTTCTAGGTAAAGCGAACGTCAAGCGTGCGTAGAGTTGTATCGGTGGTCGATAGAACTTGAGGGAATATTTGTTCTACCTTTAGCTCCTCGTTGGGTTCGACACTCTTACTTATCGAAAGAGGCTACAATTGATCCCCTATACTTGTGGGTTATTAAGACCTTTTTCTGGTGCCGTTGCCGGGGAGCAATAGCGTGGGGTGAATATTCTCGTGTGTGCTTGTTTGCTTTATCACTAAGTAATTTTTATTTGTTGTTCGTAGTTATTTCCTATCTTTAGTTATGGGTAGGAAATGCAAAATACCAAAAAAAATTAGTTGTACCTACTAAACCAATGGTTGAAGAACCACTCAAAATCTATCACACTGCTGAAGCTTATTACTTGGATCATCTTCGATCCCTATGTGCTCGTGCTGAAACCCCAACTAGCTTAGTTGAGGGCAAATCCTTAGATGAGCATGCTTGTTATGTGAGACACAGAATATCTGAAAAAGGGAAAATTCTATTGGGTCAAATTCATCGTTTGCAATGTTATGCTTGGAATTTATGTGAAATTTATGATTTTACTTGTTGTTCTGAAAACCCTAAGAAACACCTTCCCTATCAATGTGAGTTTAGTGATAATGGAATTGTATCTTCGTATGCTAAGGGTGTTTACAATTACTATGATGTTCAACAAATTGAAGAATTTGTTGCTTTTAAGGGTGCTTATGAAATTGCTTCTTTGATTGAAAAGTATGATGCTACTTTTCACAAATCTGAAAATTTTGCCATACTTAAATATTGCTATGATAATTATGCTTCTAATGCTTATGTTAAACCATATATTGAGAACTACTCCGGTGTCCAAGAAGAGACTAATATTTTGGAGGAGTCTATGGAAGAAGAAATTGATGAAACTGTGAGCTCATTAGATGAAAAAGATGATGAGGGCGAAGAACAAAAGGAGGAAGAGCAGATTAGCTACCCGTGCCCACCTTCTAATGAGAGTAACTCTTCAACTCATACATTGTTTAATTTCCCTTCGTGCTTACCGAAGGATGATACCTATGATGACTATTATGATCCCATTGATTCTCTTGAAATATCCCTTTTTGATGATGCTTGCTATGCTTGTGGCCAAGATGCCAATATGAATTATGCTTATGGAGATGAACTTGCTATAGTTCCTTATGTTAAACATGAAATTGTTGCTATCGCACCCACGCATGATAGTCCTATTATCTTTTTGAATTCTCCAAACTACACTATATCGGAGAAGTTTGCTCTTATTAAGGAATATATTGATGGGTTGCCTTTTACTGTTGCACATGATGATTTTGATGAATATAATATGCATGTGCTTGCTGCTCCTACTTGCAATTATTATGAGAGAGGAACTATATCTCCACCTCTCTATGTTTCCAATATGATAAAATTGCAAGAAACTGTTTAAACTATGCATTGGCCTTTACTTTGTGTGCATGAACTGTTCTTTTATGACATGCCGATGCATAGGAAGAGAGTTAGACTTCGTGATTACATGATATATGTTACCTTGTGCTCACCACTAAATTACAAATCATTGTTAATTAAAATTGGCTTTGATATACCTTGGGATCCGAGTGGATCCATTACTTGAGCACTATATGCCTAGCTTAATGGCTTTAAAGAAAGCGCTGCCAGGGAGACAACCCGGAAGTTTTAGGGAGTCATTTATTTCTGTTGAGTGCTTTCATATAGTTCAAAAACAACAAAAATAAAGAGGGGAACCCAAAACTTTTTCAAAAAGGAAAGCGAAAGTGAGAAAGATAAGCATTGTTGAAGTGGGAGCTAGCCTTAAACTTTGTTCATGCTCACGGAAACTTTGTGAATCTTGATTACAGAAACTTTTCAATAAAAATAATTATCCCCTTCTACAATTCCATTGTATTATAAAAATAATGTGCCAAGGTTTGCCTTTAGGATGTTTACATTTTCTTGATGGTTTGTGCGGTGCAGGACAGAAACTTTGGCTGTAGTGCGCGATTTTACATTTTTAGCTGGAACATCAAATGGTTCTGATTCTTTTTGAACTGTCTTCCTATACAAATTTTTTATTTTTCCTAATTTTGGTAGAATTTGTCAAGTATCATAAGTATGGTGAATGTTCAGATTGCTACAGACTGTTCTGTTTTAGACAGATTCTGTTTTTGATGCATAGTTTGCTTGTTTTGATGAACCTATCAATTTATATCAGTGTATTAAGCCATGAAAAAGTTATATTACAGTAGACACAATGCAAAAAAATATGAATTGGTTTGCAACAGTACTTAGAGTATTGATTTGCTTTATTATACTAACGGATCTTACCGAGTTTTCTATTGGAGTTTTGTGTGGATGAAGTGTTCGATGATCGAGAAGGTTTCGATGTGAGAAGAAGGAAGAGAGGCAAGAGCTCAAGATTGGGGATGCCCGAGGCACCCCAAGTAAATATTCAAGGAGACTCAAGCGTCTAAGCTTGGGGATGCTGGGGAGGCATCCCCTCTTTCTTCAACAAGTATCGGTATGTTTTCGGATTCGTTTCGTTCATGCGATATGTGCAAGTCTTGGAGCGTCTTTTGCATTTAGGTTTTTATTTTTTTTATGCACCATGCTGGTATGAGATGGTCTTTGGTTGATTTATAGAATGCTCTTTACACTTCACTTATATCTTTTGAGTATGGCTTTATAGAATGCTTCATGTGCTTCACTTATATCATTTGAAGTTTGGATTGCCTGTTTCTCTTCACTTAGACAACCGCCATTTGTAGAATGCTCTTTTGCTTCACTTATATTTGTTAGAGCACGGGCATATCTTTTGTAGAAAGAATTAAACTCTCGTGCTTCACTTATATCTATTTAGAGAGATGACAGGAAATGGTCATTCACATGGTTAGTCATAAAATCCTACATAAACTTGTAGATCGCTGAATATGATATGTTTGATTCCTTGCAATAGTTTTGCGATATAAAGATGGTGATATTAGAGTCATGCTAGTCGAGTAATTGTGAAATTGAGAAATACTTGTGTTGAGGTTTGCAAGTCCCGTAGCATGCACGTATGGTGAACCGTTATGTAACGAAGTCGGAGCATGAGGTGTTTATTGATTGTCTTCCTTATGAGTGGCGGTCGGGGACGAGCGATGGTCTTTTCCTACCAATCTATCCCCCTAGGAGCATGCGTGTAGTACTTTGTTTTGATGAATAATAGATTTTTGCAATAAGTATGTGAGTTCTTTATGACTAATGTTGAGTCCATGGATTATACGCACTCTCACCCTTCCACCATTGCTAGCCTCTTCGGTACCGTGCATTGCCCTTTCTCACCTCGAGAGTTGGTGCAAACTTCACCGGTGCATCCAAACCCCGTGATATGATACACTATGTCACACATAAGCCTCATTATATCTTCCTCAAAACATCCACCATACCTACCTATCATGGCATTTCCATAGCCATTCCGAGATATATTGCCATGCAACTTCCATCATCATCATATACATGACTTGAGCATTTATCGTCATATTGCTTTGCATGATTGTAAGATAGCTAGCATGATGTTTTCATGGCTTGCCCATTTTTTGATGTCATTGCTATGCTAGATCATTGCACATCCCGGTACACCGCCGGAGGCATTCATATAGAGTCATATCTTTGTTCTAGATATCGAGTTGTAATATTGAGTTGTAAGTAAATAAAAGTGTGATGATCATCATTATTAGGACATTGCCCCAGTGAGGAAAGGATGATGGAGACTACAATTCCCCCACAAGTCGGGATGAGACTCTGGACGAAAAAAAGGCCATAAAAAAGAGAAGGCCCAAAAAAAGAGAGAAAACAAAAAAATGAGAGGAAAAAAGAGAAGGGGCAATGTTACTATCCTTTTTCCACACTTGTGCTTCAAAGTAGCACCATGTTCTTCATATAGAGAGTCTCTTGAGTTATCACTTTCATATACTAGTGGGAATTTTCATTATATAACTTGGCTTGTATATTCCAATGATGGGCTTCCTCAAATGCCCTAGGTCTTCATGAGCAAGCAAGTTGGATGCACACCCACTTAGTTTCAGTTTGATCTTTCATATACTTATAGCTCTAGTGCATCCGTTGCATGGCAATCCCTACTCCTCACATTGATATATATTAATGGGCATCTCCATAGCCCGTTGATACGCCTAGTTGATGTGAGACTTTCTCCCTTTTTGTCTTCTCCACATAACCCATATCATCATATTCTATTCCACCTATAGTGCTATGTCCATGGCTCATGCTCATGTATTGCGTGGAAGTTGAAAAGGTTTGAGAAACGTCAAAAGTATGAAACAATTGCTTGGCTTGTCATCGGGGTTGTGCATGATGTGAATGCTTTGTGTGGTGAAGATGGAGCATAGCCAGACTATATGATTTTGTAGGGATGAGCTTTCTTTAGCTATGTTATTTCAATAAGACATAATTGCTTGGTTGGTATGCTTGAAGTATTATTATTTTTATGTCAAAGGATAGATTATTGCTTTGAATCACTCGTGTCTTAATATTCATGCCATGATTAGACATATGATCAAGATTATGCTAGGTAGCATTCCACATCAAAAATTATCTGTTTTTATCATTTACCTACTCGAGGACGAGTAGGAATTAAGCTTGGGGATGCTGATACGTCTCCGTCGTATCTATAATTTTTGATTGTTCCATGCCAATATTATTCAACTTTCATATACTTTTTGGCAACTTTTTATATTATTTTTGGGACTAACATATTGATCCAGTTCGTGTATGTTGCATGTTTTTGGTTTCGCAGAATATCCATATCAAACGGAGTCCAAACGGGATAAAAACGGACGGAGCTTATTTTTGGAAAATATGGAAAATTTGGAAGGAAAATCCATGCGAACCAGTGCCCGAGGTGGTCACGAGGCAGGGGGAGCCCCCCCTTAGGGCGCGCCCCCTACCCTCGTGAGCCCACCGTAAGGCGGTTGACGCTCTTCTTTTGCCGCAAGAAAGCTAATATTCGGAAAAAAATCACGGCGAAGGTTTCAGGCCAATCGGAGTTATGGATCTCCATATATATATGAAACGGTGAAACAGAGCCAGGAGAGAACGCAGAAACAAAGAGAGACAGAGAGATAGATCCAATCTCGGAGGGGCGCTCGCCCCTCCCACGCCATGGGAGCCAAGGACCGGAGGGGAAACCCTTCTCCCATCTAGGGAGGAGGTCAAGGAAGAAGAAGAAGGAGGGGGCCCCTCTCCCCCTTGCTTCCGGTGGCGCCGGAGTGCCACCGGGGGCCATCATCATCACCGCCATCTTCACCAACAACTTCACCACCATCATCACCAACTCTTCCCCCCTCTATGCAGTGGTGTAACCTCTCTCTTACCCGCTGTAATCTCTACTTAAACATGGTGATCAACGCTATATATTATTTCCCAATGATGTATGGCTATCCTATTATGTTTGAGTAGATCTGTTTTGTCCTAATGGCTATTTGATGATCGTGATTGGTTTGAGTTGTATGTTTTATTATTGGTGCTGTCCTATGGTGCTCTCCGTGTCACGCAAGCATGAGGGATTCCCGCTGTAGGGTTCGCAATATGCTTATGATTTGCTTATGGTGGGTGGCGTGAGTGACAGAAGCACAGACCCGAGTAAGTAGGTTGTTTGCGTATGGGATAAAGGGGACTTGATACTTTAATGCTATGGTTGGGTTTTACCTTAATGAATCTTTAGTAGTTGCGGATGCTTGCTAGAGTTCCAATCATAAGTGCATATGATCCAAGTAGAGAAAGTATGTTAGCTTATGCCTCTCCCTCAAATAAAATTGCAATAATGATTATCGGTCTAGTTATCGTTGCCTAGGGACAAATAACTTTCTCTTGACAACAAGCTCTCTACTAAAACTAATTTAGTTGTTTCTTTATCTAAACAGCCCCTACCTTTTATTTACGTGCTCTTTATTATCTTGCAAACCTATCCAACAACACCTACAAAGTACTTCTAGTTTCATACTTGTTCTAGGTAAAGCGAACGTCAAGCGTGCGTAGAGTTGTATCGATGGTCCATAGAACTTGAGGGAATATTTGTTCTACCTTTAGCTCCTCGTTGGGTTCGACACTCTTACTTATCGAAAGAGGCTACAATTGATCCCCTATAATTGTGGGTTATCAATAGGCAGCATCACCTTCTTGACACTCCAAAGCTATTTTCCGGCTCCCGTGTATTGTAATGGTGCCCTTATAACCCGGCATCTTAAGCTGCAAATACACATAACATGGTCGAGCCATGAATTTGGCATAAGCCGGCCGTCCAAACAGAGCATGATACGGGCTTTTGATCTTAACCACCTCAAAGGTTAATTTTTCTGCTCTGGAGTAATACTCATCCCCAAAGGCTACTTCCAGTTTAATCTTACCCATTGGGTATGCCGACTTGCCAGGAACCACACCGTGAAAAACAGTGTTGGATTGTTTAAGACTCTTATCAGTCAATCCCATCCGGCGGAACGTCTCATAGTAGAGGATGTTGATGTTGCTGCCTCCATCCATGAGTACTTTAGTGAATTTGTATTCACCAACCTGAGGTGCCACCACCAAAGCCAAGTGACCCAGATTATCGACCCGAGGTGGGTGATCCTCTCAGCTCCACACAATAGGCTGCTCTGACCAATGTAAGTAACGTGGAACTGTCGGCTCAACGGCGTTGACGGCCCTCTTGTGAAGTTTCTGGTCTCTCTTACATAAGCTAGTGGTGAATACATGGTATTGCCCACTATTTAGCTACTTCGGATTGCTCTAACATTCAGACTGCTACTGCTGATTACCTTGGCCGGGCTGCGGATTATACCCTCCTAGGTTACTAGGATGGCCCTGACCGTGGAATTCTCCTCCACCTAAGCCGGCGCCCGGGCCTTGGAAACCGCCTCCACCTGAGCCGCCACCTGGGTCGTGACCTCCATCAGACGCGTTTGAATTTTTAAACGCCTTCATGATCGTACAATCTTTCCACAGGTGGGTGGCTGGCTTCTCCGGGGTGCCGTGTTTTGGACAAGGCTCATTCAATAATTGCTCAAGGGTGGGACCTGACCCACATGACCGAGGGGGTTGTCTGCCCTTGCGCTGTTGATTTCCGCCCTGTGCATTGGTGTTAGCAACAAACTCATCAGCCTTATGTTTATTACCTCCTTGATTCGCCGAGTTATGCTGGTGACCCTTGTCGTTGTCGTTCTTCTTTCCCTTCGTTGCCTTTTCTTCATAAGACACCGGGTCCTTGGTAGAATCAGAATCGGCATACTTGACGAGAGCCGCCATCAACGTTCCCATGTCATTACAGTCACGCTTGAGCTGACCCAACTTCTGCTTCAGAGGTTCAAAATGGCAATTTTTCTCCAACATCAAGACCGCTGAGCCGGCATCCATCTTATCAGATGAATGTATTATCTCCTTGACCCGGCGCACCCAATGGGTTGTGGATTCACCATCCTCTTGCTTGCAATTGGTCAGGTCCATAATCGACATAGTCTGCTTACACGTGTCTTTAAAGTTCTGGATGAACCGGGCCTTCAACTCCGCCCATGAGCCAATAGAATTGGGTGGCAATCCCTTCAACCAAGTACGAGTTGTTCCATCTAACATCATAGTGAAATACTTGGCCATTGCTGCATCGATGACCTCCAATAACTCCATAGCCATCTCATAACTCTCAATCTAAGCCCTGGGCTGTAAGTCAGCTGTGTAATTAGGCACCTTACGAGGCCCCTTAAAGTCCTTTGGCAAACGCTCATTACGTATGGCTGGCACCAAGCAAGGAACGCCTCCGGTTCTTGTGGCCACTCCTGCCTCGACCGAGGTTGCTGGATAAACCGAAAAAGTTTGATGAGCCGCCTGATCTGCTGCCATTTGTACTGCTTGTTCCGCCTCTTGACGAATCCTCTCCTGATCCGCCAAGTTAAAGGCTCCAGCCCGCACTGGCTCATGCCTGTATGGCCGGTTATGGCATTGAGCATTGCTTGACATATCTGCGGATTCCATATGCCTACTGTAACTCGGGCTCCAGCTTGGGCGAGGAGTTGAATGGATCCTGTCTCGACTGTAGGAGTATGCATCCTGCTACGCCAGAGTTGTTTGAAGAAGTTCTCTTACCCTCCGTGTTTCAATCGCCGCCGGTGAGTCACCTTCCATCGAAAGAGCCGCCAGACGAGTCGATGCTGCGATGAGGTTTTCCAAAGGGTTGGAGAAGTGACCCGGCGGCGTTGGGACGTAATGAGGTGGATCCATGTCGCGCGGCTGGACCGGTGCGCCGGGTGTTGTAATCCGGGGTGCCTCCGGGGGGTTACTTCCCCCGGCTTCGGGTGTGTGAAAAAGATTCCTAGGATCGAGCGTTAGAGGCAGACGTGATTGGGTTTTCTGATGCCTCCTCATCATGACCTCGTTCGGCGCGTTCAGATCCATCTAGAGCCGAAGGTCTCCACTTGAAGCTGTTGAGCACGAACGTCCAAAGCCGTCCGCTCTGCTGCCATCCTGACTTCCTCCGCGGCTAGATTTTCCTTAGCTTGCACCATCTCTTCACGTACGCGTGCCACCTCTGCGTCATGTTGGGCTTTATCCGCTGGCTCTACAATGGCAGTCAACAGAGTCGTCAGTTTATCCATGAGGTCCATCAAGATCTGAGCCGGGGGGCGCGCGGGGTCTCCTGACCCGGCTGCAGCCGACTTGGTAGCTGTTGCCGCCACTGCTGTAGAGTTCTGCCCGGGTTGTGTCCCTGCCATGAATACTCTGGCCCAATTCGGTGGCTCAAGAGGGTCCGGAATACCGCTGCAATCGGAACAGCCCCCGAGCATGTCGTCCTGTAGCTGGTACAAAGAGTTCGTCTCGCCCGTTGTTGAAGAAGTGTCAGAACATACGGCCGTGTCACCGCCCTCCACTAATCCTTCAGAATATTCACGCCGTGGATGCAGCCTATGAAGGCATGCTTCATGGCAGATTGAACACGGGCGGTCCTCGCACGCCGAGCCATTTCGATGAGGTTGGTGTGGACGTCCGGCTCAGGACCTGACTCGCCAATCCGGCCTATGAAGACGTGAATTCCGCCAAAGGGGACCCGGTATCCGTACTCAATTGAGCCGGCCTCGGGGCCCCAGCCTTCGTCGTCGATGTAGAGCTTGCCGTGACGACTCTTGGTCATCCGGCCCATAGTGTATCCCTTGAGCCCTTCGAAGTTTCCCTTCAAGAACTCAAATCCATCGTGCGCTGGCCCCACGATGGGCGCCAACTGTCGTGGAATTGTCACGACAGATGTCCTAGAGCAAGGACTTAGTCGTAGGGCCATCGCACTAGGAAGCTTAAAGGGGTTAATCGGGACAAAGGACATGAGAGGGTTTTATACTAGTTCGGCCCCTTACGATGAAGGTAAAAGCCTACGTCTAGTTGGGATTGGTATTGCTGGGGTTTCGATCACCAAGAGGCTCAACCCGCCGGCTTGGTTATCGACTTGTTGTTTCTTGCCCTAAGCCGCCACCGGGTCATCCCCTTATATACATGGGTTGACGCCTGGTGGCCTACAGAGTCCCGGCCGGCTCATAATCATGTCCGGCTTGGTGGCTTCCTTTACATGCCTTTCTTTACAAGTCTTTCCTTACATACGGCGGTTTACAATATCGGGCCTTAAGCCACCTCCAGGCCCTTGGGCCTTCTATAAGGTTTAATAAACTATCGTCTTGAATGTTTACTGGGCTTCTTTCGTAACCCGCCATTGGGGCTGACCCGACCCCTCCTGGGAGGGTCATGACTGATAGTAATATCCCCAGCAGGTCTCGAGGCGGCGGCGGATCTCGCCGGAGAGCTCGCCGGAGAACGCCGCGGTGGCTGGAGTTCGTCAGGATCGGCGGAGATGAGGCCAGAGAGGAGGGACGACGAGGTGGAGGTCGAATCCGTCGAGGACGGCGAGGTCCGTGGCGGGCAAGGCGACCGGAGAGGCGGCCAGCGACGGTGGCACGATGGCGCGCCGGCGAGGCGACGACAGAGGTGCGCCGGTGGCAGAGAAGCGGCGAGGGCTTGCGAGGCGGCGGCGCTCGGGCGCGGGGACACGCGGGGGAGGCGCGAGAGGGAGGCTCGGGGGCGCGGGGGCGCGGGGGCGCAGCAGCGGCGATGGGCCGAGCGGGCCCGGTTCGGCGGCGGAGAGGACGACGACGGGACACGTGGCGGGTGGAGATTGGCTGGGCGACGGCGGGCGGACGTGTCCGGCCATCGCGGATGCGTCCGGTGGTGGTGGGGGATGAAAATTAAGGTTTTGGACCCGGAATTTGGACGAGGAGCACATATTTATAGGTGGGAGGAGGTAGGAGTGTCCAAATGAGGTGTAGTTTTCGCCCAAGCGATCGTGATACGATATTGGAGGACATGGGAGTGGTTTGGATGGGTTATTGGGCCGTTTTGGAGGGGTGTTGGGCTGCAACACACACGAGGCCTTTATGGTTCCCTGGTTAACCGTTGGAGTATCAAACGGACTCCAAATGGCACGAAATTTGACAGACGGTCTACCGGTGGTGTACCCAGGCCACTTGGCAAATCTCGGTCCATTGCGAGAAATTTTAACACCCGCTCGTGAAAAGAGACAAGAGGGGTACGCTGGAGGACGTTGGAGTGTCGGATTGCAAAACGGACAACGGGGAAGATGCTCAGATGCATGAGATGAACACATATGCAAATGAGATGCACATGATGACATGATATGAAATGCATGACAAGAACAAAATGCAAAACAAAGACAAAACCCAACCATGATGGGAAATCTCATAACTTAGAGCCAAAAATGGCCGAGTCAGAGTTACAAATATGACAACTTACATCCGGGGTGTTACACGTATACATGGTGGATACACCTAAAAAAGGCGATGACGATGATGAGAAAAACCTAGTCGAGGACGAACCTCCTGAGATACAGCAAAAACATCGATGTCAGCGGCGCCGCTCTAAATCGCGTCGCGGTAGGAACAATAATACCGCCACCGAAGACAACGATACTCCAGAGAATGTCGAAGACTAAGAAGACCCCATCGAACCAACATCCGAACAGGATGATCGGGAGGACGGGCAAGTTGACCCTGACAAGCAAGCAGGGAACGAAGACTCGGAAGACATCAACTATCTGCCACTCCTCGAGGACGATGTGAGCCTCAGTGACGAAGATTTTATCATGCCAGAGGAACCCCTCAAACAAGAGCACTTTAAGCGCCGACTAATAGCCACGGCAAGAAGCGTAAAAAATAAACAGCAGAAGCTTCAAGTTGACCAAGATCTGCTCAACGACAGATGGACTAACGTCCTGGCTGTCGGTGTCAAAACCAGCGGTTATCGGGTAGGGGGTCTGATACGTCTCCAATGTATCTATAATTTTTGATTGCTCCATGCTATATTATCTACTGTTTTGGACATTATTGGGCTTTGTTATCCACTTTTATATTATTTTTGGGACTAACCTATTAACCGGAGGCCCAGCCCAGAATTGTTGTTTCTTGCCTATTTTAGGGTTTTGAAGAAAAGGAATATCAAACAGAGTCCAAACGGAATGAAACCTTCGGGGACGTGATTTTCTCACCAAACATGATCCAAGAGACTTGGACCCTACGTCAAGAAACAAAGGAGGAGGCCACGAGGTAGGGGGCACGCCTACGCCCCCCCAGGCGCGCCCTCCACCCTCGTGGGCCCCCTGTTGCTCCACCGACATACTCCTTCCTCCTATATATACCTACATACCCCCAAACGATCAAAGACGGAACCAAAACCCTAATTCCACCGCCGTCACTTTCTGTATCCACGAGATCCCATCTTGGGGCCTGTTCCGGAGCTCCGCCGGAGGGGGTATCCATCATGGAGGGCTTCTACATCATCACCATAGCCCCTCCGATGAAGTGTGAGTATTTTACCTCAGACCTACGGGTCCATAGTTATTAGCTAGATGGCTTCTTCTTTCTTTTTGGATCTCAATACAATGTTCTCCCCCTCTCTTGTGGAGATCTATTCGATGTAATCTTCTTTTTGCGGTGTGTTTGTTGAGACCAATGAATTGTGGGTTTATGATCAAGATTATCTATGAACAATATTTGAATCTTCTCTAAATTATTTGATGTATGATTGGTTATCTTTGCAAGTCTCTTCGAATTATCAGTTTGGTTTGGCCTACTAGATTGATCTTTCTTGCAATGGGAGAAGTGCTTAGCTTTGGGTTCAATCTTGCGGTGTCCTTTCCCAGTGACAGTAGGGGCAACAAGGCACATATTGTATTGTTGCCATCGAGGATAACAAGATGGGGTTTTTATCATATTGCATGAATTTATCCCTCTACATCATGTCATCTTGCTTAAGCCGTTACTCTGTTTTCATGAACTTAATACTCTAGATGCATGGTGGATAGTGGTCGATGAGTGGAGTAATAGTAGTATATGCAGACCGGAGTCGGTCTACTTGTCTCGGACATGATGCCTATATACATGATCATACCTAGATATTCTCATAACTATGCTCAATTCTGCCAATTGCTCAACAGTAATTCGTTCACCCACCGTAAAATACCCATGCTCTTGAGAGAAGCCACTAGTGAAACCTATGGCCCCCGGATCTATCTTCATCATATTAATCTTCCAATACTTAGTTATTTCCTTTGCTTTTTACTTGCCTTTTATTTTACTTTGAATCTTTATCATAAAATACCAAAAATATTATCTTATCATATCTATCAGATCTCACTCTCGTAAGTGGCCGTGTAGGGATTGACAACCCCTTATCGCGTTGGTTGCGAGGATTTATTTGTTTTGTGCAGGTGTGAGGGACTCGCGCATAGCCTCCTACTGGATTGATACCTTGGTTCTCAAAAACTGAGGGAAATACTTACGCTACTTTGCTGCATCACCCTTTCCTCTTCAAGGGAAAACCAACGCAGTGCTCAAGAGGTAGCAAGAAGGATTTCTGGCGCCGTTGCTGGGGAGTCTACGCAAAAGTCAAAATACCAAGTACCCATCACAATCCTTATCTCCCGCATTACATTATTTGCCATTTGCCTCTCGTTTTCCTCTCCCCCACTTCACCATTGCCGTTTTATTCGCCGTCTCTCTCTCTATCCTCACTCTCTTTTTCCGTTCGCCTCTTTTCCGTTTGATTGTCGTTATGGCTAGTCCCTTATCTTCCCCGTTGTCTCCCGAGAATGAAATTCTAAATTTTAAGCAAAGGGAGGGAGAAAATCTAAAAGACGCTTGGTATAGAATTTGCAATGCTCAAAATAGATCTACCAGGAAGCAGTCTACTTCCGTTCTTCTTTGCAATTTTTATGCAGGCGCTACTCCTTGGCACAGATATGTCCTTGATACTATTACCGGAGGGGACTTCTTGGGTAGCCATACTTTTGATTCTTATAATGCTATGATAGATTTGTTTGGCTCACCCCCTCTTTTGGTTAATGGAACTGTATTAACTTTGGAGCATGTAATGCAAAGGCTCGAAATTATTGAAAATAAGGTTGCTACCATAGAGTTAATTTAAAATTTGGATAAAAGGATCCACAACCGAATCTCTTAATATGGATCTAAAGTAGGAGTCACTTTGAAAAATATTAAAGAGAAGGAACCCATAGTTAATGAGAAAATAAATCACGATTTCACTAGGATCGATAAACTTGAGTATATTATTACCAACTTGGGAACCGATTTTTCTTAAGTAAAGAATACTCCAAGTCCTCCCACTAAAATTGCCAAGCTTATGTATGTTCCTAAAAATAAGGGTGAATCCTCTAGTAAGGAAACTGTGGATCTCAAATCTATAAGTATTCATCCCAATCTTTTTGCTATCATTAAGGAACCATTTGTTACAAATGAATTTTTCGATCTTGTGCTAAAAGTTTGATAATCAATAAAAAGAAAGAAATTACTAGAGATGGTAGATGCCTCATTGAAGAATTGCCAACCAAAGATGGCAATACCTAGATCTATCCTTGCTTTTTATGCCTAGCTAGGGGCGTTAAACGATAGGGCTTGTTGGGAGGCAACCCAATTTTGTTTTTATTCCTTGCTTTTTGCTCCTGTTTAGTAATAAATAAATTATCTAGCCTCTGTTTAGGTTGTCTTTTTTGTGTTTAATTAGTGTTTGTGCCAAGTAGAACCATTGGGAAGACTTGGGGAAAGTCTTGATATCTTGCTGTAAAAAACAGAAACTTTAGCGCTCATGAGAACTGCTGCCATTTTTATTTGGAAGGTGATATTTAGTTAATTATTTTTGCAGATGATTAATAGATAAATTCCTCACGTCCAGAAATTTATTTTAGAATTTTTGTGGTTCCAGATCTTGCGCTAGCTACAGATTACTACAGACTGTTCTGTTTTTGACAGATTCTGTTTTTCGTGTGTTGTTTGCTTATTTTGATGAATCTATGGCTAGTAAAATAGTTTATAAACCATAGAGAAGTTGGAATCCAGTAGGTTTAACACCAATATCAATAAAGAATGAGTTCATTACAGTACCTTGAAGTGGTCTTTTGTTTTCTTTCGCTAACGGAGCTCATGAGATTTTCTACTTCAAGTTTTGTGTTGTGAAGTTTTCAAGTTTTGGGTAAAGATTTGATGGATTATGGAACAAGGAGTGGCAAGAGTGAGGGAGTCCTGGATTAGGGCATCTCCGGACAGCCAGACTATATCCATTGGTCGGACTGTTAGACTATGAAGATACAAAATTGAAGACTTCGTCTCGTGTCCGGATGGGACTCTACTTGGCGTGGAAGGCAAGCTAGGCAATACGGATATGTATATATCCTCCTTTGCAACCGACCTTGTGTAACCCTAACTTCCCCGGTGTCTATATAAACCGGAGGGTTTTAGTCCATAGGACAACATACAATCATACCATAGGCTAGCTTCTAGGGTTTAGCCTCTCTGATCTCGTGGTAGATCTACTCTTGTACTACCCATATCATCAATATTACTCAAGCAGGACGTAGGGTTTTACCTCCATCAAGAGGGCCCGAACCTGGGTAAAACATTGTGTCCCCTGCCTCCTGTTACCATCTGCCTTAGATGCACAGTTTGGGACCCCCTACCCGAGATCTGCCGGTTTTGACACCGACATTGGTGCTTTCATTGAGAGTTCCTCTGTGTCGTCGCTGTTAGGCTTGATGGCTCCCACTATCATCGATGACGATGCAGTCCAGGGTGAGACTTTTCTCCCTAGACAGATCTTTGTGTTCAGCGGCTTTGCACTGCGGGCCAATTCGCTTGGCCATCTGGAGCAGATTGAAAGTTATGCCCCTGGCCACCAGGTCAGGTTTAGAAGCTTAAACTACACGGCCGACATCCGTGGAGACTTGATCTTTGATGGATTCGAGCCTCTGCCTTGCGCGTCACGCGGTCACGATGAGCACGATTTAGCTCTACCATCGGACAGTGTTCAGGAGATTGCACAGGCAGCCGCTCCGACCCTCAGTTCGGAGCCAGTTGCGCCGCCCATGGACGGGTGGATGGACCCCGCCACGGAGGCGTTACCCTCAGTGGCGATCGAGCCGAACATCGACCTTAACTTGCCTGAGAGCCGTGTTGTTAAACTGCAGAATTCTTCTCCGGCCACGGACTCTGAACCGCCTGCGCCCGTTCCTATTGAATCTGATTGGGCGCCAATCATGGAGTTTACCTCCGCGGATATCTTTTAGCACTCGCCCCTCGGCGATATACTGAACTCATTAAGGTCTCTCTGCTTGTCAGGAGGATCCTGGCCGAACTATGTCCGGCAGGACTGGGATGCGGATGACGAAGAAATTCGCGGCACACCCACCACCCACTTGGTAGCCACTGTCGACGACTTAACCGACATGCTCGACTTCGACTCCGAAGATATCGACGGTATGGACGACGATGCGGGAGGCGAAGAGGAACCACTGCCCATAGGGCACTGGACGCCCACTTCACCACATGATGTATACATGGTGGACACACCAAAGGAAAACGACGACGAGGAACGGAAGGACGCAACGAAAGGTTGTTCCCTCGAGAAGCAGTCAAAACGGCGGCGTAAGCGCCGCCCCAAATCCCGCCTCGATAGAAACAACAATCATACAGACCCAGCGTTAGAGCAGGGGGAACCATTGCCGAACCACGGCAACACGGAGAATCAAGCCGAACAACCCGGCTCTGTCAAAGATCATAGTCCAGAGGACATTACACCAGACAAACACCCGGAACAACAGAATGCCCATCAAAGGCTCGTTGCCACTGCGAGGAGTCTAAAAAAGCAGAAGCAAAGGCTCAAGGCTGCCCAAGATACACTCCAAATCAAATGGAGTAAAGTACTCAACACAGCAGCGAAGTACGGCGGTAATCGCCCCACCAAGAGCTACCCGAAACGAAAGTTGCTACCTGAATTCGATGAGGAGGCCTTCGATCCCGCACAACCAAAAATTAAAACAGCCATCTGGCCGGATAGAGGACCTCATGGCCGAGCGACAAACACCGCACATAAGCCAATACACGATCCACGCGAGGGCTCGCATCAAAAGGACGGCGAACCCAGATCCATCTATGGACCACGTAAGCACGCCCCAGCATACAACGCAACACAACAAACATCCGAAGAACGCGGTACACCCAGATACAGGGGTGCCGCACACCCCCTATGTTTCACCGATGAGGTGCTGGATCATGAATTTCCAGAGGGATTCAAACCCGTAAATATAGAGGCATACGACGGAACTACAGACCCTGGTGTCTGGATTGAGGATTATATCCTCCATATCCATATGGCTCGAGGAGATGACCTCCACGCCATTAAGTATTTACCCCTCAAACTCAAAGGGCCAGCTCAGCACTGGCTTAAAAGCCTCCCCAAAAGCTCCATTGGAAGCTGGGAAGAGCTCGAAGACGCCTTTCGGGAAAATTTCCAACGGACTTATGTCCGACCTCCGGACGCGGACGATTTGAGTCATATAACTCAACAGCCCGGAGAGTCAGCCCGAAAGCTTTGGAACAGGTTTCTTACTAAAAAGAACCAAATAGTCGACTGTCCGGACGCCGAAGCCTTGGCAGCTTTTAAGCATAGCATCCGTGACGAATGGCTAGCCAGACACCTCGGCCAAGAAAAGCCGAGAACAATGGCAGCATTAACAAGCCTCATGACCCGCTTTTGCGCGAGTGAGGATAGATGGCTGGCCAGATGCGGCACCAGCGATCCTAGTACATCCGAAGTTAGAGATGGAAACGGGAAATCACGGCGCAACAACAATAGCAAATGCCGGAATAAAGAAGACAACACGAAGAGCACGGCAGTAAACGCCGAATTCAAAAGCTCTCGGTCAAATCAGCAAAAGCCGCCCTCTAAGGGCGCCAGAGATGAACTGTCCAGCCTAAAAAAAATTCTAGACCAAATATGTCAGATCCATAGCACCCCTGGTAAACCCGCTAATCATACCCACAGAGAATGTTGGGTCTTCAAGCAGTCCGGCAAGCTCAACGCTGTACACAAAGGGGAGGATACACCAAGCGAAGATGAGGATGAGCCTCTCAAGCAAGACACTGGGGAACAAAAGAAATTTCCACCAGAAGTCAAAACAGTAAACGTGTTACACGTGATCAAGGGGAGAAACAAAGCGGCACTCCCAGAGAAATATGCCCAAGGGCCTATCACCACGGAGCCCTGCCACTCATCGTCTCAACCGATCACTTTCGACCATCGGGATTACTCAGCAAGTATCCGGCGTGCAGGTTGGGCTGCCTTGGTATTAGACCCAATAATTGACAGATACCACTTCACACAAGTCCCGATGGACAGTGGCAGCAGCCTAAACCTGATATACCAGGATACACTCCGTGAAATGGGGATAGACCCAACGAAAATTTGCCATAGCAACACTACCTTTAAAGGAGTAACGCCAGGCCCAGGGGCTCACTGTACGGGCTCCCTGCTACTAAGGTTATATTCGGCTTCCCCGATAACTTCCGTAGCGAACATTTAACCTTCCACATTGCTCCGTTCCAAAGTGGCTACCAAGCACTACTTGGACGCGAAGCTTTCGCTCGTTTTAACGCAATACCGCATTACGCTTCCCTCACGCTCAAGATGCCCGGTCCACGTGGCATCATTACAGTGAATGGAAACATTGAGCGATCTTTGCGCGCCGAAGAGAATGCGACTGCCTTGGCAGCCGCATACTAAAAACGGCCTCACCAACAAAAGCATTTGATAGGTCATCAAGACCACGGAAACGGTTAGACAAGTCCGGTGCAGCTATATGTAATTCATACCGGATCGACGGGCACACCCCTATTACAAATACAAGGGGCTCAACACGCGCAGACAAGTGGCAATTTTTACTCATCTTCAATTACACATGGTTTCTTTAAAAACTACCTTTTTGAACGACAAATTTTCGCCTAAGTTCATCTCTTTTCCAGATGATCATCGTGCTACACCCGTCCAGGATACGGCACAACGGAGACACAGGCGTAGACGTGCAGCAGGGACCCGCTCCAAGGATTCTTTTTAGATTAAGACCCTGCGTAAACCTTTTTTACTGTCTCTTGTTGATACACATCCCTCGAATCCTCAGTACAACTGAGAAGGATGTTGACGTCTTGGCATGTGGCCACGTCAGAATAATGCACGTACCTGGACACAAGGAGCTTCCTACAAAGGGCACTATTCAGGCCCGGTTTATACCACAAAAGACCGAATACCTTAGGGAGTGTTCGACGTCGCGAGTTTGGCCTTTGGTCAAATGTTGGGTTTGCACGGCTCCTGTATTTTGCTGCCTTACGTTCCGCTTTATCGGCTAAGGCAACACCAGGAGAACTACTGCGATTGTGCCCTGGTTCATTCGGACAAGCACCTCAGTAGAGAAAGCCGAAAACTGACTGTCATGATATAGCGTGAGACTGGTCAACCACTCGATGACCTATTGGAATGTTAGAATTCCTCCGCTTTAACGAAGGGCCGTTTCCCGGCCAGGCATATACGCACTCCGAGTTCGGGAGAGTGCGGAGCCACCAGGGGCTATATAGTAGCCCCACCGTCAAACTCCTATGGCTAAGTGAAAGTGTTAAAGCATCATAGTCCGGTTGCCTTGTTCGCTGCGCTATCACCTCCTTATCAGGACCAAGACGTTGGGTTAAGTGTGAATACGCGTCTTTTGCGAGCACCTCCGCATTATATGCGTGGGGGTTGAAGCCGACGACTGCAATCTTTCAGGTTATATACATATATACATAAACGGCCGCACAGGAGGCATCATATCACTTTCCGGCAAAAGTATAAACACAGCCTTACTACATTTCATAAAAACATTGTGTTTACAACGGGAATACATGTCACTCAAACATAATATTCTTCGAGCACTGGGCCTCTATTAAATGAGCGCCCTCAAGAACTTCTTCAAAATAGTGCTCGGCAGCCACTCGGCCTATGGCCGAACCCTGCGCCGCAACAGTGGTAGCATCCATCTCCGCCCAGTATGCTTTGACACGGGCAAAGGCCATCCGCAAGCCTTCTATGCACGCCGACCTCTTCATCACATTGATGCACGGCACCGCACCAAGGAACTGCTGCACTAAGCTGAAATAGATGTTCGGCTTCGGCTTCTCCGGCCACAGATGATCTACGACGGACCTCATGGCAAGTCCGGACAATCTATTAAGTTCGGCCCATTCGGCTAGCTGATCAGTCAAGGGAAGCGGACGCTCTGGAATGTTAAATTGCGACCAGAACAGCTTGTCCACTTCATGATCTGTCTGATCTCAGAAGTATTCGACCGCATCGACAGCGCTCGCTGTCAAGTCCATATACGCGTCTGCCGAACTCCACAGCCGATCCAGAGGGGCATACCGCGGATCTCCGAACTTCCTCTGCAGCAGAAAGGGCTTCCCAGATGCAATATCCCCGGCTTCACGCAGCTCCTCCTTCTTCGCCCTCATAGCAGAGTGGGTGTCTTTGGTCGCCATCGTGGCCTTTTCAAGGTCCGTTGCCTTCACTCGGTTCTCTTCTTCAAGGAACTGGCAACGGTCTGCAGTGTCTTTTAATTTCACGGCCATCTTAGCCATCTTCTCTTTGCTTTTGCAATGTGCAGCCTTCTCGGCTATTAACTCTTCGGCCGCCTTCAAAGCAACCGCATTAGTAACTCTTGCTTGTTCCTTGGCTCGGGCAAGTTCCGCCCGAAGGATCTCCACGGCGGCAGCTCCGTCTGCAGTCACAACATATTAAAGATACTGGCATCATGCTGCTCTTATTATGTGACATTCACCAGAAAACATTCCTTACCCTGTGACTCGTCAAGCCGCTTGTTAACAAGCTCGATGTCAGCGTCTGCCGCATCCAGTTGCCGCTTTAGTTCGGCAAACTCATTAGTCCGGCTAGCCACCGGAGCTTCCACCACCTGCACATAAAGGCAGTCTGGTTATTTCCTGGGACTATGATCCTCTGTTCGCCGCCGTTCTCGATGGCAACCAGAGTCTCAGGGGCTACTATCTACACAGGGCACACCTAACATGTGCGGTACTATCAAAACGTATATCATCTCATGTACCTCAAAGCCCGTCAGTAGACGCGTAAAAGCTTCATGTAATCCGCTTTCGGCGGATGAAATTCTTTCCATCACCGTACCCATCAACGTATGGTGTTCTTCTAAGATGGCCGCTCGCTCCAACAGCTCCCTCAGTACGTCCGACCGCATACCAGATGCTGCCGGACTCTTTTGTTTGCTCTCTTCGAGAGCCGGACGCTGGGGACTTTGGGTGACTATGGGATTATCTTCTGGCCTCACCGGATCTGGAGAGGCCCTCTGTGAGGACACTTCGAGGTCGCCCGCTTCTTGAGCGGGGGAGTCCGGGGGAGGCGTTTCGCTCTCCATCATCTCCGGAAGAAGATCCCCCGAAGACGAGCTCAGCTTAGAAGGGCTAAGATCCGAACTGCAAGATATATGCTTCGGTTATTTTTCTCAGAGGAAAGGTAATATATCTTCATTATTAAAGTATTTTTGATTACTTACGACTCGTTGGAGGGCATATCCCCGCGCGGACTTTGTGCGGTAAGAGCACCCCCCGAGACAGGACCCTCTGTTGGAGACTTCTTCTCCCATTTGGAAGCCTCGGTTTCCGGATCCTCAGAGGTAGTCCTCTTCCTCCCCCGTGGCGGGAGAAGGTCGGAGTCTTCTGCTTGGTTATCCTCCCTTATGGAGGCGCTCATTCCCTCGGTTGGAATTGGCAGCGATGGGAGCCCGCTTTCGCCCATATTATTCCCCCATGTATCTCCCTTCGTGGGCTCCGGGCAAGGTGCGAGCTCGAGCATCTTTTCCAGTACCGGATTTTCCAAACCCTCAGGGAGGGGGGCGGACACCGAATCATCTTCGCCTTTGTTAGCCAATCCTCGTCAAAGGATGATCTCTCAGAAATGACGTCATGATAAATAAAAGATGGTGTGTTCGGCTAGAGGATTACTTACTTGTTCAGCGGCGCGGTTGCTACTCAGACCCGCGTCCTCGGTGGTGTCTGGACACTCTGTTTGAGGTCTGAAGAATGACTTGTACATTTCCTCGTGTGTCAGGCCGAGGAAACTTTGAATAGCACGCGATCCTTCTGGGTTGAACTCCCACAAGCGAAGGGGCCGGCGTTTGCAAGGTTGGACTCGACGAACCAACATGACTTGCATTACCATAACCAAACTAAAATCTCCCTCGAAGAGATCTTGAATGCGGCTTTGCAGTGTAGGCACGTCCTTGGCCGGACCCCAGCTCAGCCCTCTGCTAATCCATGACATCAGTTGTGGTGGGGGGCCCGAGCGGAAAGCGAGGGGAGCCACCCACTTGGCACTTCTGGGAGCTGTGATGTAAAACCACTCCCGTTGCCATAATCCGGACATCTCTGGAAAGGAACCCTTTGGCCACGGAGCTCCTGCAATCTTGCTTATTAAAGCGCCTCCGCACGCTGCGTACTGTCCCTCGATTGTCTTCGGCTTCACATCAAAGGTCTTGAGCCACAAACCGAAGTGAGGGGTAATGTGGAGGAAAGCCTCGCACACGACAATAAATGCCGAGATGTGAAGAAAGGAGTCCGGGGCTAGATCATCGAAGTCTAGTCCGTAATAGAACATCAAACCCCTTACGAAGGGATCCAGAGTGAGGCCTAGACCTCGGAGGAAGTGGGAGATGAACACAACATCCTCGTTGGGTTCAGGAGTAGGGACGACCTGCCCTCGGGCAGGCAGCCGATGCGAAACCTCGGCGGTCAGGTATCTGGCCTCCCTCAACTTCTTAATATCCTCTTCCGTAACGGAGGAGGGAATCCATCGGCCTTGAAGGCTGGATCTGGACATGGTTGAAGATCCAGAGCACCTGACCTGAGCTTTGGGTGTTAGAACTCGAGGCGGGGGAAGGATTCGATTGAGCACGGGAGGAAAAAAGTGAAAGCCTTGGCCCTTTATAAAGAGGGTGAATATCAAGCGTCCTCTTCGTGGCCATTTGGGACTTGCCTATAATCTAGGAGTCCTAGACACGGTTGGGTTACCCACACCCATATTGATGAGAATCCCGTGATAAGGGGACACGGTCTCTGCTTTGACAAGACATGTCAGAAAACTGCCTCGCGTTATGTGCGGGGCTAGTTAAAAGAAACGGTTTGAATAATCACCAGGCTGTGACATAATGTCGTGTTGCCAAAACAAGTCAGCAAATTGGATTTGTGGAAATATTATTCTCTCTACGGTGGTATGTGGAACTTATTTTGAAGGGTCGGAAACTATCCTTATATTCAAAATCTTTCATGGTGTATTCGGAGGAGGAACCCGCCTTGCAATGCCGAAGACAACACTGCGCACCGGACTCATCGTCATTGAAAGCCTGGTTCAGGGGCTACTGAGGGAGTCCTGGATTAGGGGGTCTCCGGACAGCCGGACTATATCCATTGGCCGGACTGTTAGACTATGAAGATACAAGATTGAAGACTTCGTCTTGTGTCCGGATGGGACTCTACTTGGCGTGGAAGGCAAGCTAGGCAATACGGATATGTATATCTCCTCCTTTGTAACCGACCTTGTGTAACCCTAACTTCCCCGGTGTCTATATAAACCGGAGGGTTTTAGTCCGTAGGACAACATACAATCATACCATAGGCTAGCTTCTAGGGTTTAGACTCTCTGATCTCGTGGTAGATCTACTCTTGTACTACCCATATCATCAATATTAATCAAGCAGGACGTAGGGTTTTACCTCCATCAAGAGGGCCCGAACCTAGGTAAAAGATTGTGTCCCCTGCCTCCTGTTACCATCAAAGAGCCTAAGCTTGGGGATGCCCATGGCACCCCCAAGATAATCTAACGACACCTAAAATCCAAAACTTGGGGATGCCCCGGAAGGCATCCCCTCTTTTCGTCTACTTCTATCGGTAACTTTACTTGGACTATATTTTTATTCACCACATGATATGTGTTTTGCTTGGAGCATCTTGTATGATTTGAGTCATTGATTTTTAGTTACCACAATCATCCTTGCTGTACACACCTTTTGAGAGAGCCATACATGATTTGGAATTTGTTAGAATACTCTATGTGCTTCACTTATATCTTTTTGAGTTATATAGTTTTGCTCTAGTACTTCACTTATATCTTTTAGAGCACGGTGGTGGATTTGTTTTATAGAAACTATTGATTTCTCATGCTTCACTTAGATTATTTTGAGAGTCTTAAATAGCATGGTAATTTGCTTAAATAATCCTAATATGCTAGGTATTCAAGATTAGTAAAATTTTCTCTCATGAGTGTTTTTAATACTAAGAGAAGTATGATGCTTGATGATTTTTTTGAGATGGAGGTAATAATATCAAAGTCGTGCTAGTTGAGTAGTTGTGAATTTGAGAAACGCTTGTGTTGAAGTTTGCAAGTCCCGTAGCATGCACGTATGGTAAATGTTATGTAACAAATTTGAAACATGAGGTGTTCTTTGATTGTCCACCTTATGAGTGGCGGTCGGGGACGAGCGATGGTCTTTTCCTACCAATCTATCCCCCTAGGAGCATGCGCGTAGTGCTTGGTTTTTGATGACTTGTAGATTTTCGCAATAAGTATGTGAGTTCTTTATCACTAATGCTGAGTCCATGGATTATATGCACTCTCACCCTTCCATCATTGCTAGCCTCTTCGGTACCGTGCATTGCCCTTTCTCACATTGAGAGTTGGTGCAAACTTCGCCGGTGCATCCAAACCCCGTGATATGATACGCTCTTTCACACATAAACCTCCTTATATCTTCCTCAAAACAGCCACCATACCTACCTATTATGGCATTTCCATAGTCATTCCAAGATATATTGCCATGCAACTTTCCACCATTCCGTTTATCATGACACATTCATCATTGTCATATTGCTTAGCATGATCATGTAGTTGACATAGTATTTTGTGGAAAAGCCACGGTTCATAATTCTTTCATACATGTCACTCTTGGTTCATTGCATATCCCGGTACACCGCCAGAGGCATTCATATAGAGTCATATCTTGTTCTAAGTATCGAGTTGTAATTCTTGAGTTGTAAATAAATAGAAGTGTGATGACCATCATTCATAGAGCATTGTCCTAAAAAAGAGAAAGGCCAAATAAAAAAAGAAAGGCCAAACAAATAAAAAAATATATATAAGAGACAACGCTACTATCCTTTGCCACACTTGTGCTTCAAAGTAGCACCATAATCTTCATGATAGAGAGTCTTTTGTTTTGTCACTTTCATATACTAGTGGGAAATTTTCATTATAGAACTTGGCTTGTATATTCCAACAATGGGCCTCCTCAAGTGCCCTAGGTCTTTGTGAGCAAGCAAGTTGGGTGCACACCCACTTAGTTTCTTTTTATTGAGCTTTCATACATTTATAGCTCTAGTGCATCCGTTGCATGGCAATCCCTACTCCTTGCATTAACATCAATCGATTGGCATCTCCATAGCCCATTGATTAGCCTCGTTGATGTGAGACTTTCTCCTTTTTGTCTTCTCCACATAACCCCCATCATCATATTCTATTCCACCCATAGTGCTATATCCATGGCTCGTGCTCACATATTGCGTGAAAGTTTATAGGTTTGAGATTTACTAAAGTATGATACAATTGCTTGCCTTGTCATCGGGGTTGTGCATGATGAGAGCATTCTTGTGTGACAAAAGTGGAGCATGACTAAACTATATGATTTTGTAGGGATGAACTTTCTTTGGCCATGCTATTTTGAGAAGACATAATTGCTTACTTAGTATGCTTGAAGTATTATTATTTTCATGTCAATATGAACTTTTATCTTGAATCTTTCGGATCTGAATATTCATACCACATTTAAGAAGAATTACATTAAAATTATGCCAAGTAGCACTCCCCATCAAAAATTCTGTTTTTATCATTTACCTACTCGAGGACGAGCAGGAATTAAGCTTGGGGATGCTTGATACGTCTCCAACGTATCTATAATTTTTGATTGCTCCATGCTATATTATCCACTATTTTGGACATTATTGGGCTTTATTATCCACTTTCATATTATTTTTGGGACTAACCTATTAACAGGAGGCCGAGCCCAGAATTACTGTTTTTTGCCTATTTTAGGGTTTCGAAGAAAAGGAATATCAAACGGAGTCCAAACGGAATGAAACCTTCGGGAACGTGATTTTCTCACTGAACATGATCCAGGAGACTTGGACCCTACGTCAAGAAATAAAGGAGGAGG